>NC_089592.1:26140985-26440985 GCF_019320115.1 Miscanthus floridulus | reverse complement strand
TTTTTAATTTGTGTTTTGTTTATATATTTTGAATCTATTTCTAATATACGTACTAATTAGTCTTGTTCATTCTTTGTGATTGTAGGTGATTGGACAAAGATAGCGAGCAGATGTCCACGCTGTGACACGCCCTCGGTTTACGGGAGAGACCGCCCTCTCCTTTGAGGTGAGGGGTCGTTGTCCAGGGCAGCGTCCGCAGGAGGTGACGAGAGGAGGACCAGGGGCAGCCTCCACAGGAGGCAGCGGTCTCCTCCCTCAACACGTGACGAGGTGTTGGAGGAGGAGCACATGACGGCCATGGCCACGTCCTCGTCAGAGGATGAGAGGGGTCAGCAGACGGGCGAGGGAGACAAGGCGCTCGAGGGCGAGGGAGACGAGGCGCTCGAGGGCGAGGGAGGCAAGGCGCTCGAGGGCGAGGGAGGCGAGGTGCTCGAGGGCGAGGGAGAGGGTACCGCTACCCGGACTCTCTACGAGCAAGGTCCCGCGAGCCTCCCTCCGGTTCCGCTTCCTCACAACCACCCAGTGATTCGGCCTATGGCAAAGAGGTAAGTAACTATGGATGTTATCACAACTACTTCATAAGATATGTTGGAAATCTTAAGAGAAACTGATAAATTTTCTTAATCACTTGTGCAGGGCCTGGTTGGTTTTGTCGGGTACTCTAGCACGCACCCCCGTGAGCATCCTTGGTGTTTTGTGCAGGAAATGGTACCCCGACATTGTGCAACTGTCCGAAGAGCCGGTGGTGTGGGAGCCGGCCTCCAACTGGGACAGGTACGTGCTGGTCACGGATGACACTTACCGCAACAAGCAGGAGCGAGTATTGGCGGAGTTTTGGGTAAGTCTCTCTCGCACAACATTGCTTAATACATCGCATTCATTGGTTAAATCTTTTATTGAAATAATGAATGGATACATCGGTTTTGTATGCAGAAATATTTCAAGGCCGAAGAAGGACTTGAGGCCCAGGCGGATCGGGTGGCTGCCGCAGCTTGTAGGAAGTACATCATCGAGATGCACCACCATGGGCGCGTCCAGGCCCACATAGACTACTACAGGTCGGTACTTAGGCAGTCCCTCCCCAAGCCTCAAGCAAGATGGATTACGCTGACCCAGGACCAGTATCTTGAAGTAGGCAAATAACATTCATAATGATTCATTTTGATATTAAGTAGGTTCAATTTCATCTTCTTATATGTCAAATACTCGATGACTTGTAGGTGATTTCCTAGTGGTGCCGATCGTATCCCGAGTGCTGGGCCATGATCGTGGACAAGTGGTTATCACAGGACTTTGTTGACACGCACGAGAGGCAGCGGGAACAGCGTCTAATGAGGTAAGGTCCAACTCACCATCAAGGCAGCCGTAGCCTCCCCGGATACAAACAAGCATACGTAAGTGATTTCTTTCATTTATTTTGACACTCAATTCTGCTTGATTTCTCACCATCTTCCCGTCTTTCTCGCAGGAGGCTGCGCACCCGGGCGAGGAGGTCTCGGAGTTCTCTGCATGGGCTATGTCCCACATGGGCAGGGCGTCATCCTCTGTCTCCTTCGACCCGGCTTCCCCGCCCCAGGCGTACTCCGACCCGAACATGTACACTAAAGACCAAGAGTACACATCAACAGTAAGGGAGATCTATGGGGAAGATTACAATATGCGCACTGAGCCCATTGATGCAGAGGCAATCATGAGGCTCGGAGGAGGCAATAAGCACGGGCGGCTGTGGATTGCAGACGACGCCATCGACTCCACCACTGTTCCCTCCCTCGACGCTATCCGAGCACGGAGCACGAGCTCCAGCCAGCCCATACGTCCACGGCCTTCTCCAGCACTGCAGTAGGTCCAAGCACTCCAGGTAATTCCTATTTTACTCGTCGTACGTAGATATTTACACACCTAAATTAGATTTGCATTACTGATACATTGGAGTGAAATATTGTAGGCCGAGCTACAAGAAACAAGAAGGCAAAGTCAAGAGCAGAACGCGGAGCTGACCGCACAGCTGCAGGCCCAGAAGGTCGTGTTCGAGGCCGCGCAGAAGCAGATGGCGGAGATGATGGTCATCATGCAAAGTCTTAGGCAAGCATCGGGTGTACCTGTGCAGTTTTCAGCTCCTCCACCTCCTACTCCTGCAGCTACTCCCGTAAGTATGAAAGTTCACTTTTCGCTTGTGCTTTGCATGTATGTCGGCCTTCGTGCCGTTGTGGATGTCGGCGTTCGTGCCGTTGTGGATGTCGGCGTTCGTGCCGTTGTGGCGTTCGTGCCGTTGTGGATGTCGGCGTTCATGCCGTTGTGGATGTCGGTGTTTGTGCCGTCGTTTCTTGCAGGTTTTGGAAACCTCCCCGTGCAGGGGAGGTGTTGCCGAAATTTTCAATTGAGTCTAATCTTTTTGTATTCCTAGATTACTAGATGCAATCTCTAAGTTCCAAAACTATTTTCCCGGATTACTCACACATGCAATCTCTGCTCCTTTGTGCAGCTTCTGTCCGCGGGTTCCAATCAACCCGCTAGTGCATCACCGGGTGATCCTGCTTTTCCTTCACCATCGTCTCATAGGCTAGCTTGATGAGGACTTGTGCTTGGTGATGTGGTTGGACTTTAGCGTGATTTGTGATTTATGGTTGTGACTTGTGCTTGGATTTTATTAACTTGTCGTAATAAACATGTGAATGATGATGAACATGTGACTTGTCGTTGTAATATATTGTGATTTGTGGTTCACAATTATGGTTGTGATATATTGTGAGAAAATGGGTTCTGTGTGATATATATATATGTATATATATGAAATGCTTGTGTCGATGGAATGCAAAAAACAAAAAAAAAATTGTCTCTTTGTCGAGGGCAATGACCAAGGCCCTCGGCAAAGAAGGGTCCTTTGTCGAGGGCTCTAGCAATAGCCCTCGGCAAAGATTTTTTTGGAAAAATCCTGAAAATTTCTTTACCGAGGGCCAGGTAGCAGGCCCTCGGCAAAGGTTTTTTTTTAATTTAAAAAAAAAACTATTTCTTTGCTGAGGGCTAGCCCTCAGTAAATAATTTTTTATTTAAAAAACCTTTGCCGAGGGCCCTGGCAATAGCTCTCGACAAAGATTTTTTTGGGAAAATCCTGAAAATTTCTTTGCCAAGGGCCAGGGAGAAGGCCCTCAGCAAAGGTTTTTTTTTAAAAAAAATTATTTGCCGAGGGCCGGCCCTCGGCAAAAAAAAATTCAAAAAAAAACCATTTCTTTACCGAGGGTCGGCCCTCGGCAAAGAAACCGCCAACGGCGCCGGCGCGTGACGGCTTCTTTTCTGTGCCAAGGGGGCCCTCGGCAAAGGCTTTGCCGAGTGTCCGATAAAGGGCCCTCGGCAAAGACCCCTTCGCCGTCTAAAAATTCCCCCAGGGGTCTTTGCCGAGGACAGCCCTCGGCAAAGCATGCGAGTCCAGTAGTGGCGGCTCTACTTCTGTGATATATTATGTTATTTCGTCGATGTTATATAAATTTATGATGGATGATGAATTATAGAGTTTTTCTAGTGAAATGATGCCAAATTTGTTTAAAACTCAATTTAAATTTATTTAAATTTGAACCGATATTTCCGAAATTTTCAAAATTTCGTATTTATCGCTGGGACCGAAATTTTTTTCAAACCGGTATTGTAAACCTTGCCCCCATATATTGCCGCAGCCCGCAGCGCACCAATCTTCCACTGCTACCGCTCGCCAGCCACCGCTCCCGCTCGCCCACAGCCATGGCGTTGCTACTGCTGCTGCTCCTGGCGGCGGTCGCGTCCACCACCGCCGAGCTGGACGAGAGGGATCCGCACGTCGAGCTAGCGTCCATCAACGCCGAGCTGCTCAAGGCGGTGGTCGCGTCCACCTCCACCACCGCCGAGCTGGACGAGAGGGAGCCGCACGTCGAGCCAGCCGACAAAGGCGGCTACAAGACGTACATCATCCTCCTCGAGCCACCAGAAGGAGGCCAAGATGCCGATGCTGATGCTGCCAGAGTAGAGGCCTGGCACCGCTCCTTCCTGCCGTCGACGACGACTGCACAAGGCAAGCCCAGGCTGCTCTACTCCTACCGGACCGTCGTCACCGGCTTCGCCGCGTGGCTGACGGAGGAGGAGCTGAAGGAGCTCTCCGCCAAGCCGGGCTTCGTCCGCTCCTTGCCGAACATCATCTACCGCGCGCAGACGACGCACACGCCGTCGTTCCTCGGCCAGCCGAACCGCATGGGGGAGGCGCCCGACAACTGGCCCGGCAACGACGACTTCCACCCTTCGCTGGAGGACAATGGGTTTGGGAGCATCGACCTGCCGGAGGCTCGTGCCGTCAGGACATGAAGTGCAACGGCCCTGGATACTTCTGGACATGGACAACGGGCACGTCTGTTGTTAAATTATATTTATAGAATTGTGGCCCATATAATTGGGGAAATTATATCTCATTATAAATAAACGGTCTAGCTATGTGTGATGGTTGCCCGAGTAAGGCCTTGTTTGGATGTATTCGTATTCGCATCAATCCACATGTATTAGATTGACGTGAATACGACTACATCCAAACAAGATCTAAAGGAGAATAATTAAGAATATTGTGGGTTGAAATACCCTCCCCACTCCATTCAAAGAAATGTGCTGCCTGCGCATTAAGCTTTTGATCCAAAGATCAAAGAACTAGCGCGTGTACTAGTGTGTGTTTTACTCACATGATAAAGGATAAAAGCAACCTAACGCTTTGTATTAGGATTATGTACGTGTGAAGTGCTGCGTAATTATGATGCACCTCGATGCGCCGGTCCGTCCTAAACCAAAACCACTGCTGCGCCTAAAAACTATATGAAGAAACCAATCCACAATTTAGATTAAATAAATAAATGTTTATATATACGTACCAAAACCATCACAGATTCCTCTCAATAATTTTCCATGCCTCGCGTGCCGTCCATAGCCCATGTCGTCGTCCACAAAGATTAGGCAAAGGAATTCATTTATGTTTTTTTTCCCTTATGTAAGTTCTCCACATTCACTACTACACCCATGCTTTCTAGGGGGCGGCTGATAAATATTTGTAGGGACGGTTTTGCCGGCCACTCCTACGGAAGTGTGTCTACAAATGTCAGCCGCCCCCTACAAATCGGATTTATGGAGCGGCCGGATACCGTACAAATCTGTTTCAAAAATTATCAAATCCGTCCCAAAAAAAAGAGGAAACATTTTTTTAATCCGGGGAAGCCGTGGAGAAGAAGGGTGGGGGGCGGTTGAGCGCTGCAATTATAGCCTCAACATAAGGCTAACTGCCTCGGCTAACAGTATGTTAACCGAGGTGGTTGCCTTGTATCAAAAGCGTCGGTTAGGTGGGTGTCGATGTTTGATCACCGATAGCCTGCCACGGGGGTACCCAGGACAGTATGTTCGGGCTTAAGCGTATGCGGAACTCGACGGTTAACGCAAGAGACAGTCGATTTATCCTGGTTCGGACCCTCGATCTTTGATCGAGTAATAGCCCTACGTCCAGTCGGCGTTAACCTTTGCGTTGGATTGATTATAAAGTGTTGTCTCTAACTCTCTTCTAAACTCCCCGATCCAAGGAGCCCTGCCCTCCTTTATATAGTCAGGAGCCCAGAGTCCTAGTCGGTTTACAATGTAGAGTCCTAGTAGGATTACAGGGTAGTATTACTACTTGGATTACATGGGAAGAATCCTAGTTAGACTAGATCTTCTCTCTTCCTTGCGGGGTATCCTGTGGGTCCCGCATCGACAAGCCCCCGAGCACTTCATGGTTGAACTCTGGAAGCCTCGTCTTGTTTCTCTTGTTGAGTAGAAACAAGGGTCGTCCGAGTGCTTTCTTGAGTGAAACTATGTAGTGCTTCTTTGGATCTTCGAGTGGTGTGTGCTTTTTGAAAAAAGTTCATCCATCTGGGTGTAGCCCCCGAGCCTCTTGCTATTTGGAACAAGGAGCTGGAGGATCTTGTCTTGAAATTGCTCTGTTTCTTCGTTGATGGTCAAAAAGAACTTGGATATGGCTCGGTCCGGGTTCTTTTTGTCGTAAGGTCTTGAAGTGATCTGCCTTGAAGAAGTCTTTTCTGTGACGTGCGCTTTTTTGAAGAAAAAGTGCACTCATTGAGTGTAGTCCCCGAGCCTCTTGCTATTTGGAACAAAAAGTTGGAGGGTCCTGAATCTTTATGTTGTTTGAAAATTCCTGTTCTGAAGAACTCACTGAGTGTAGCCCCCGAGCCTCTTGCTATTTGGAACAAAAAGTTGGGGGGTCTTGAACCGCTGTCTTGAAGAATTTGAGTGATGTGCGCTTTTTTGGAAGAAAAAAGTGCACTCGCTGAGTGTAGCCCCGAGCCTCTTGCTATTTGGAACAAAAAGTTGGAGGGTCTTAATTCTAGGTTTTTTGAAGAATTGAAAACCTTTCCTGTTGCAACCCCCGAGCACATTTCCGGGTTCTTTTATTCAAAAATAACTCGGATACAGGGTCTTGTAAGATGTGTAATCTTGTATTTTTGGAGCCCTTTGTAATGAAAAGAATCTTGTCTTCTGATTTGTCATACTTTTTCCTGCTGTATTGTCCTGGTTGTTTATGAGATTCCCGTGTTCTTTATGTAAGTATCGGGTTCTTTGTGTTCCTTGTGAGGTAACCCTTTGTTGCTTCATGGTTGATGGGTTCTTTTGTAGCAAATATGATAGCTCTGCCGTGGTGCTGGATGGATAAGTCTGAAATCTGCTCGTTGAACTGTACCATTGTGTGGAGATGTGCCGTCCGTTCTTTCAGCTGTGTCAATTGTGGTGAGAGATGGACCGTTGTATTCTCATGCGTTGCTTAAATGGGCCTTGTGGGCCACTTTTTTATTGCTGTAAAATCTATTTAAAGTCCTTTCTCCTCCTTTTCTTTGGTACCCTGCCTTTGCCTTGAAACCCTAGCCTTCGAAACTCCACCGTCGCCATTGCCGCCATCATCTGAGCGCTGTCGTCTGAGCCTTTCTGCTCCTGGTGAGATCGTTCTTTTCATCTCCTTTATTCGTGCTGGGTTCTGCCTTCCCGCTTCTGCTTTTCTTCATCGATTCCTTGGTTATTTTGGGATTAGCTTGAATCATCTTACTCCCAATGATGTCCTTCATCTTTCTGTTTTTGTTCATCTTTGTGAAACTTTCCTTGGAATTCCTCCTTCTCTTTCTCTCTTTTGTTTCTTCTTCCGTCTAAAACCACAACCCCACCGTGATGACACCCACGTTCTTGGTGGCTGCAGTATTCAGTTTCGTCAGGGTCTTAAAAGTAGATTCTTTGATTATGACTTGGTTGATTCTGTGAGGGATTGTCGTTCCGAGTGGTTTTATTCCGCCAACATGATTCCTCCTCTTGCTGTTCATTCTTGTTCTGGTCCCATTGTTAACGACTGATGGGGAAAGAACCCTCTGACGAAGGATGAGCTCCAGGCGATCAAGCCGTTTCTTGAAAGGATATGTACTCTGAAACAGCAAGGCTTGACCGGCTTCGAGATCATTTGTAGTTTTCTTCTCTGCCGTGTTCAGCCTCTGAAGGAGCGGGAAAATTTCGGTTTTGAGTACTCTGGGGCAGAGGATCCTTCTTGTATGGTCCCTGCACTTGAGTTGAACGATGAGGAGGTGCTCGAGCGCCTTTAGAAGATGCTGAAAGGAGTGAGCGTCGTCCCGCACGCTGTCCTTGAGTATAGTGCTAAAAATCCGCCTCCTGCTGTGAGTTGTTTTTTCTTATGCGGGTACTTTTTGTATTTCTTTTGCTGTCTCCACTTTTTGCTTAGTCTTCCTTGTCTTGTTGTTTTACTCTTTTATAGGAATTGAGGCGTAATTTTGCTGATCTGATTCCCCTTGATGATTGCCCTGCAAATGTGGAGGCTGGGGATAGTCTTGCTGGGGCATCCTTGACCAGTAAGTTTCAAACCGCCATAATATTTCCTGGTGTTTCTTCCGCAAACCTTGATGTATATGTAGAGTATGTTCCTCGTCCAGTTCCTCGAGCTCCTCGTACTGTCGAAAAGAGGGGGCGAGCGGATAGTTCTTCTTCTACTCTATTTGCTACCAAGAAGTCTCGCCAGTCGAGTACTCGTCCAGGTACTCCAGTTGTAGCTAGCATGCTCTTAGGTGAGCATATTAATACGCTTTGTCCTTTTGTTGTTTGTTTTTATCCTTGGTCGAGTACTTTTGTCCTTTTTCAGCTGGTGCTATGGTGGCCTTGGTCAAGAGTGAGGAAGAAGAGGATGATGATGCCGCCCTTGTTACTCGTCGGTGAGTTGTTTTCTTGTTTTCTTGTTGTTGAACCCCTCTTTTTGTTTTGACTTTGGTCTTGTTCTCTTGTAGTAAGCGGTCATCGGGTTTGAGTTCTTCTGGGGCTCCAGTACCAGCCACGCCGCTCCTGTCATAGGGTGGCGGTGATGTTTTTGCCGCTATAGTTCCCCCTCTTAGGTCCTCTGTTGGTCTTCTGAAGAAGAGGGTAGCTGAGTGAGTGATTCCTTGTTATGCTTCTTTGCTTCTATTTTCTTTTTCCTGACTCATATTCTTATCGTTGAGTTTTCTTATCATCTTGTAGACCCTCGCCTTCTCTTACTCCTCAGCTGCCCTCTTGTCAATCCTCAGGTGCGCCCCCGCGTACTGAGTCAAAGGACTCGGAAAGTACGGTCGGTGAGGTGGCTGTGAGGGAGACAGGGCCCCCTGGTGATCATGCTGCTTCGGGTCTGCTAACCTTTCTTGACAAACTTTCTTGTTTCGTCGAGTGCTTGTCTGGCTTTCATCTGCGCCATGTAAACAACTCGGTATATGTAGATTGTTGTGTTGACAACCTTTCTTGATCTTGTTGGTACTGGAAAGTCTTAGGACTAGTGGGTGTTAGCTTATTAGCTACCCTCATCGGCGGGCCCAAGCATCTTTTGAGCTCTTTTGCTCTTGGTCATAATGCTCAGGCATACTATTAGCCATTTTTCTTTTTGGTTCGGGTGTTAGCTTATTAGCTACCCTCATCGATGGGCTCAAGCATCTTTTCAGCACTTTTGCTCTTGGCCGGTATGCTCAGGCATATTATTAGCCATGTTGCTTTTTGGTCCGGGTGTTAGCTTGTTAGCTACCCACATCGGCAGGCTCAAGCATCTTTTCAGCTTTTTTGCTCTCGGTCAGTATGCTCAGGCATATTATTAGCTGTGTTGCTTTTTGGTTTGGGTGTTAGCTTGTTAGCTACCCTCATCAGCGGGCTCAAGCATCTTTTCAGCTTTTTTGCTCTCGGCCGGTATGCTCAGGCATATTATTAGCCGTGTTGCTTTTTGGTTCGGGTGTTAGCTTGTTGGTTACCCTCATCGGCGGGCTCAAGCATCTTTTCAGCTTTTTTGCTCTCGGCCGGTATGCTCAGGCATATTATTAGCCATGTTGCTTTTTGGTTTGTGAAATCAACTTAGGGAAAGCCATAATAGGACATGTTGTCGATGAACACCATCTTTATTGATCTTGAATGAAAACCATAATAATACACATGTTGTCAAGGAACATCATCTCTATTGATCTTGAATGCTGATCTCTTGTGGCTTGTACATATATTCTTCCTTGAGTTGTTTTCATGCGTAGAATCTTCTTAGTTGGCTGATGTGCCATGTATTGTTGACTTCTTTTTCATCTTCGGTTATCAGCTTGTACGTACCCGGTCCGGTGACTTTTGTGACAATAAAAGGTCCTTCCCATGGACTGAGTAATTTATGGCGTCTGTTAGTTTTTTGTATTCTTCTTAGTACTAAGTCTCCGATTTGGAGTGATCAAGGCTGGGTACTCTTGTTGTAGTGGCGTCTTAAACCTTGGAGGTATCTTGCTGATTGAAGGGTAGCGTTTACTCTGACTTCTTCTGTACTGTCGAGTTCTAATCTTCGGGTATGTTCTGCTTCTCCTTCATCATATTGTTCTATCCTTGGTGATGTCCAGATCAAGTCAGCAGGTAATACAGCTTCTAATCCGTAAACCAGGAAGAAAGGTGAATATCCGGTGGCTCTGCTTACTTGAGTTTGTAGCCCCCATACTACTTTGGGTAATTCTTCAATCCATTTGGATCCATAGTCCACTAGTTCTTCATACAATCTTGGTTTTAATCTGGCTAGTATGAGTCCATTAGCCCTTTCTACCTGTCCGTTGGCTTCTAGATGTGCAACTAATGCGTAATCTATGCCAAAACCACAATCCTGTGCCCAACTTTGGAATTCTGTAGCTGTGAAGGGAGAACCCAAATCTGTGATGATTCGATTGGGCATGCTGAAGCGGTGCATAATGTCTTGGATGAACTCAACTGCTTTGGTTGCGCTATATTTTGCGAGTGGTTTGTATTGAATCCACTTTGTGAACTTGTCAATTGCTACGAAGATGTACTCAAAGCCTCCCTTTGCTTTCTTGAGAGGTCCGACTTGATCCAGCCCCCAGCAGGAGAAAGGCCAAGCGGGTGGGATGCAGATGAGATTATGAGCTGGTACATGAGCTTGTCTTGCAAATATCTGACAACCTTTGCATTTTCTAACGAGTTCTTCTGCGTCTTTCAAAGCAGTTGGCCAGTAGAATCCGGTGCGGAATGCTTTGCCGACTAGTGTTCTTGAAGTGGCATGATTCCCACAGCAACCTAAGTGTATTTCGTCTAAGATCTCTTTGCCTTTTTCGAATGAGACACATTTTAGGAGTACTCCTGATGATGCGGCTCTTCTGTAGAGTTTGCCCCCTACTAAGACGTAGTTCTTGCTTCTGCGAACAACTCGGGTAGCCTCTTCTTTTTCTGCTGGCAACTTATTCTCTTTGATATAATCAATAAAGACCTAGGTCCATGATGCTGTGACCACCAGAATCTGTGCGCCTTTGGCTTGGAGTTCAGGGGTTATCTCATCGGGTTGTTTGATAGATGGAGCTAACAACTCCTCTATGAACACACCTGATGGGACCTTTGCCCTGTCTGATCCGAGTTTGGCGAGGATGTCTGCTGCAATATTGGAGTCACGCAGGACATGTAGAATTTCTAATCCTTGAAAGTGTTTTCGAGCTTTCTTTTTTCAGCACAATAAGCGCCCATGTTTTCTTTAGTGCAGTCCCAATCTTTGTTGACTTGGTTGATGACTACTGCCGAATCGCCATATACAAGTAATCGCTTGATTCCGAGGGTAATTGCCACTTTGAGTCCGTGGATGAGAGCTTCATATTCTGCTTCATTGTTTGTAGCTTGCCATAATATCTGAAGGACATACTTGAGTTGTTTTCCATCTAGAGAAATGAGGAGAACGCCTGCACCGACTCTGCCTAACTTGAGTGATCCATCAAAGTACATCTTCCAATGATCAAGGATGGTATTTGACATAGGTTGTTGAATTTCTGTCCACTCGGCAACAAAATCGGCTAGGGCTTAAGATTTAATTGCCTTCCATGGGGTGAAATCGATATTGAGAGCACCAAGTTCAACTGCCCACTTAGATATGCGCCCTGTTGCGTCTTTATTGTGTAGGATGTCTCTAAGTGGGAAATCTGTCACCACGGTAATCTTGTGGCTTTCAAAATAGTGGCGAAGCTTGCGTGAACTGATTAGTAAGGCGTAGAGTAGTTTTTGCACATGCGGGTACTGGATTTTTTATTCTGACAGTACTTCGCTGATGTAGTATACGGGGCGTTGTACTTTATATACGTGCCCTTCTTCTTCTCTTTCCATGACTATTGCTGTGCCGATCATAGTAGAAGTAGCCGCAATATACAGCATCATGTCTTCGTCTTTCTTTGGAGGTGTGAGGACGAGCAAGGAGGTGAGGTATGCCTTGAGCTTCTTGAAAGCTTCGTTGGCTTCTTCTGTCCACTCGAACTTGTTTGTCTTCTTTAGCAGTTTAAAGAAAGGTAACCTTTTTTCGCCCAGTCTTGATATGAAACGATTGAGGGCCGCCATGCAGCCTGTTAGTTTCTGCACATCTTTGACACTTCGAGGAGGGCCCATCTCTAAGATGGCTCGAATTTGCTTGGCGCTGGCTTTGATTCCACGATGACTAACCAAGAATCCGAGTAGTTGTCCTGAAGGAACTCCGAATACACACTTGTTTGGGTTCAATTTCCACCTCCATCTTTTTAGGTTTTCGAAGGTTTGCTTTAAGTCTTCAATTAGTGTATCTGGGTTCTTTGTCTTTACTACTATGTCATCCATGTATGCCTCTACATTTTCACTGATCTGATCACCAAGGCACATTTGGATAGCTCTTTGGTAAGTGGCACCAGCATTCTTGAGTCCAAATGACATGGTCTTGTAGCAGTAGGCACCGAAAGGAGTGATGAAGGATGTCTTGCTCTGGTCTTGTTCCTTTAATGCGATATGGTGATATCCTGAATTGCAATCAAGAAAGGATAATAGGGCAGATCTTGCTATTGAATCAACTATCTGATTAATGCGTGGTAGTACAAACAGATCTTTCGGGCAGAGCTTGTTGAGATCATTGTAGTCAATGCACATGCGCCACTCGTCCGTGTTCTTTTTCTATACTAGAACTGGGTTTGCTAGCCAATCTAGATGAAGGATTTCCCTGATGAATCCTGCTGCCATTAGCTTTGTGATTTCTTTTTTAATTGTTGCCTTCTTGTCGAGTGAAAACCGTCGTAGCCGTTGCTTCATAGGCTTGGAGCCTTCGTTGACATCGATTCCGTGCTCAGCCAACTCCCTTGGGACACCTGGCATGTCAGCCGGCTTCTAGGTGAAGATATCTTTGTTGTCCCGAAGAAAGTTGGTGAGCGTGAGTTCCTATTTTGCCAAGAGGTGGGCACTAATGGTTGCCGTTTTGGAGGGATCACCAGTGCCCAAGTCGATTTGCTTCACGTCAGCTTCTTTTGGTGGTGCAAGGATGCTGGGCTTTTTAGCCGGTATCTCTAGTTCTTCTGGGCTTATTTCTATGGCAATAGTAGCTATCTCTTTTCTTCCACTAGCGGTTTGTGCTTTTGCTGCAATTTGGATTGCTTGAACGTCGCAGTCAAAAGGGCGCTTCAAATCACTTCGAAGGGAAAGAACACCGTTAGGCCCTGACATCTTAAGCAATAGGTATGGGTAATGCGGTATTGCCAAGAATTTTGCTAGTGCTGGGTGCCCGAGGATTGCGTGATATGATGAATCGAAGTCTGCAACTTCAAATTTAATGAACTCTGTACGGTAGTTTGAGGGAGTTCCAAAAGTAACCGGTAGAGTGATTTGCCCAAGTGGCATGGCCGCCTTGCCGGGTACTATCCCATAAAAAGGGGTGCTTGTTGGTGTAATCATCCCGGTGAGTTGTAGTCCCATTTTCCTTAGTGTTTCTGAAAATATGATGTTGAGTCTGGCTCCCCCATCGATTAGTACTTTTGTGACAGTCATATCGGTGATAGTTGGAACTAGAACCAGTGGGTAATGACTTGCATTTCCTACGCTAGTCCATTGGTCTTCTCTTGAAAACTGGATTGGATACTGTGACCAATTGAGATATCTTGGAGTAGCCAGTTCCGCTGCCATGATGGTTCGTAGAGCTAGCTTTTCTTTATGTTTGCTTCTAGAATCTAGGCCCCTAGCAAAGATTACTGCTACTGTCCCCCTGGATTTTTGGAATCCTTTGTCTTCGTGGTTGTCTTCATCTTTTTTCTGATTGCCTTCTTTATTGTTCCCCTTACTATCTTTTCTCGTGTATCGATCTTTGAAGGTGTAGCACTCTCTGATTGTATGATTTGATTTAGGGTGCCAAATGCACTGCATGTTTTCAATGTCGTCATACCTCCTGGGTTTGGAAAACTTCCTTGCTTTGTCAGCTATTGCTACGGTGTTGTCTGGTCCACGCTTTCTTTCCTGGTGTCTGTTGTTTCGATGATTTCGCTTGTCCGGGTTGTCTTGGTTGTTTCTATCCGGGAACCTTTCTCGTGTCTTCTCTGCAGTAATCATTCTTTCCACTATGCGTCTGAATTCTTCATTATTTCTTGGGTTTTCTTTGCAAAAATCCTAAAATTGCCACCTAGCCATGATTCCGTGAGAGAAAGCTTTGATTACTTCTCATTCGGTGATGTCGTGTACTTGAGCACGTAGGTCGCCAAATCATCGATAGTAATTTCTAAGACTTTCGCCTCCTTTCTGCTTGAGGCCTTTTAATTCTGCGTGGGTGATGGGGTGCATAATGATACCTGCGAAATTTTCATAGAAAGATCTTTGCAAGTCTTCCCAATTTCTGATCGACCCTGGATTCAATTTGTCAAACCATTGGAGGGGCATGGTTTCTAGGTCCATTGGGAAGAATAAGGTCTTGATGTCGTCGTCTCCTCTGGCTAGTTCGATCGATTATGAGTAGATCCTGAGCCACTGCCTTGGTTCGGTCTTGCCATCATACTTAGAGTGGTTGGACGGCTTGAACTTGTGAGGTAGTCGTATTGAAGCGAGTCTATTTGCAAAATAGGGGAATCTATCGTGCGTTCTGGCTTCTTTGTATTCTGATTCGCCACCTCCTTCTAGCCAACTGTCGTCTTGTCGAGAGTAGTTCTGCGTGGCTGTCCGAATGGGTACTTTGCTTCTGATCTTTCTTGGTTGTTCGACTCGGTGGTTTTGACTATGGCCTCTTCTACTTTCCCCATTGTGACTTCCACTTGGTCCAAGTCTCTCAAAAGCGGACTTCCTTTGATTTTGATCTTCTTGCACATGAGATGTCGATCTGGCAGGTAGTTTTGAATGGGTTCTTCCATCGTGCGTCCTTAGGGCTGTTGACCAGAGATAGTCCCGGAGTTGTTCCTATTTTCACTGGGATGTGAGATTGCTCTAAGTTCTTCTAGTGCTTCTCGGATCTTGTCGTAGGGTGTATTTGCCACGCATCTTTCTTCAACTTCTTGTTCTGATTTTCTTCTATCGTACTCAGCTAGACCTGACTCATATCTGATCCATGGTTCCTTGCGCTGCTTAGCATGGCGTTGGCATCCTTGTTTCAATTTGTTTTTTCTTTCTCTGGCTTGTTTTTTATTTTCGGTCTCACCATCATGCCCTTGGATAAAGGGTGATATGTTGGACTCAGATTCATCCGATGACCTGATGTCGGGCGCTTCTGGGGGGACCAATGGTGATCGAGGACGGCGAACCATGAATACTTCTCGTGCGTGAATTGCTCCGCTATCGGCGTCGGTTTCCACATTGTCAGAGTAGTTGATAACTTTAGTAGAGGCTTCAAGGTCGCAGATTGAGTCTCCTTCTTGGTAGGGTAGAATTGTTGTTGTCGTATTGTCGACTAGTTGGGTGCCGCTATCCTCAGGAACGGAACCTGGCTAGTGGACGATGCAGTCTTGAGATGTTATAGTTAACACGAGACCTTTCTGGGCTCCTTTCAGTGGCATTCTAAGCACCGGATCGAGGAATCCTTCGGGCCGTGTTTGATAAGACGTTGCCATATTATGGAGACCGAATGGAAAATGACCTGTCTTCTTTAAAGTACTCTGAGTGTACTCTGAGTTGTATTCTTGATAGGTCAAGGCCGCGTTCTTAAGCCCCATCGGAAAAGAACTCGGTTTCTCGGAAGAACTCGAGTAAGACTCCATTTCGGATGCAGAACCTGAGTTTGAATCGGATGCGTGAAGCCGTGAAATCTGAGTTGGATTGGACATCACGAGCTACGTGAATCTTCCAGCAAGTTGATCTGTCATAGTCGCTGAAATAGAATGGTCTTCATGGTGATCCGAATTTTCGAGGAGACGACTTTGGAGCTTGCCATTGTCACCTACCTCGCAGATCCACGAACCGAAGATGAAAGTTGATCCCGTCGAGAAGATCATGTTGTCGAGGTCCATCGAGCTCTCGGATGCAAAGTCGCCGAAAGCCCCTGCCTAGCACGCCAGCTGTCGATTTTTGACCACCGATAGCCTGCCACGGGGGTACCCGGGGCAGTATGTTTGGGCTTCAGCGTATGCGGAACTCGATGGTTAACGCAAGAGACAGTCGATTTATCCTGGTTCAGGCCTCGATCTTTGATCAAGTAATAGCCCTACGTCCAGTCGGCCTTAGCCTTTGCGTTGGATTGATTATCAAGTGTCATACAGTTGTTCTCTGAACTCCCTGATCAAAGGAGCCCTGCCCTCCTTTATATAGTCAGGAGGCCAGAGTCCTAGTTGGTTTACAATGTAGAGTCCTAGTAGGATTACAGGGTAGTATTACTACTAGGATTACATGGGAAGAATCCTAGTTAGACTAGATCTTCTCTCTTCCTTGCGGGGTATCCTGTGGGTCCCGCATCGACAGTGGGCCATCTAAAGCAACCGTGTCGCTTAATAGTTACCTTACAATGTCCGCCTTGGTTAAATAACCGAGGCGATTGCTTGGCCGGCTGCCCTGCCACGAATAACCGAGGCTGACAACCATCCCAACCGCCTCGGAGCCCAAAAACCAAATGCCCTGTAAAAGATTTTGTGTAGTAGTGGGAGGCGGCACCGCCTTTAGCAAATAAGTTTCTCCGGCCCTTCTCCACCTCGTTGATGTGTGTTTCTGCAGCGGTGAAGGGCTGGTTTGCTACATCCTCACCGAATCTGGTGGTTCGTCTAAATATCTAGATCTTGCCGGTGAGTTCTTTTGTCCCTCCCTCATCTTCTTAGGGGCCGGCACCGTGACGATGCCCTCTCTGGCGAGGCTCTAGGGAGGTCTACTTATTACTATTATGAGGAATCGGGTTGGTGGTTTACTTGCAACTGCTTAGGTGGTCTTTTTCCCATTCGGTTGCTTTATCGTCCGATGACTTGGGGTTGCCGGCAATGCTTGTGGCGACTAGTTCCATGTTTCTCGGCGACGAGATGGCGGGTGGTCATCTTTTACTGCTAGGACGTTCAATGTATCTACGGCATGTTGATGTTTTCGACATGCTACTCGTTGTGGCAATGGAAAACTTTGATGTTTCTTCGTCAAGAAGGGCTTTGGCTTCAAGCTGTAACCTTCGTGTGTTTCCCCTCCAACCTGTGGTGCGGTGGGTGCTCGTCGAGGGGCTGCTCCAATGTAATTTTCCTTTTTCTTCAAGGGTGCTACTGTAAGGGCTGCAATGTAAACCTTAAGTTATACATGTGCAATACAATCCCGGTTTGTCTTAAAAAAAGTAGCTGTGCAAGGCCCGTGAGGGGCGCAGGGTGGGTGAGCCAGCAAGCGTCGGTGCCACCGGCCAGCGGGCAGCAGCCATGCGGCAATGGGTGGCGAGGCTGCAGGCCAATGCCCAACAGCAAATCAGCAAGGCAACCAACAGAAAACAGAGGATGCTATGCCATGAGCAAATTAATAATGTGTAGAACTGAGAGCGCTGAAGGATCCACTTCCATCACATGCGTATATAACTAAGGTTTTCATTTTACTATTTTAGCCTTTAACGTGGGACATGAACCACAAAACAACCTGCTCAAGTAGTCAACTTAGCTAGATGATACTGTAGGAACAAAATAGTAGCTACGGGAATATCACATACATGGTAACTTAATTAGACCACTGCAGGTAATGAAATTGAAACACTTTGTAATTAATTACAATTCGGTCTTTTGAAAAAAAAAAAGTTAATTACAATTCGGCCCAGGCAAACATGCCGGTAAGAAGATCATACGGATCCACCATCAACGCCACAGGTTCACATAGGCTGTCAATGGATGAAAGATATTGTAAAGAAGACAATAATGTCACTAAAAACATAACATATAACGGTAACAATGATATTTCTACCAATCCATGTAAGTCTCTACGTAGATGTATGGCTGAAATTTGCTTCCTTGGCAATTTCAGAAGGTTTTAAGCACCTTAAATTATTGCTTATTGCAAGAGGCAACAATGGAGGTCCTGCTGGTCTCTGCTGAAAAGATTTTCATGTACCATTCAATATGAATACAATATGCATAAATATAGTTCTTTCATTTTTTTTTTCTGCATCAAAAAGTAAAGTAATTCTAGTGTGACACAATATTTGACAACTCGTTACCGCCAAAACTATGGCCCAGTCCTACCGGGTAATATGACACTAAAGATCTGAAAAGCAAGTTTCAGTGCGAAACACATCACTCTTTAGTTGTACTGGGTAATATGACCCTAAAAAATTGAAATGCAAGTTTAAATGTAAAACAAGCTGGGGACCAGCATCAGCTCCCATGCATTCAGCCAAGTTAACCCGCGCTCTCAAGAATTTGTTTCAAGTCCCGAAGGACGACGCTTCGCTGGGTGTCACGGAGCTTCAGGGGCTTCGCGCGAAGCTACCACACAAAGGCCTGAGTCCAACCCTCGGAGCCATAGCCCCTGTTGATGGTAGTTAACACTTATCATAAACCGTCAATGAACTTGTATAAATGCATGAAAATGATCACCAAATATAGGTATAGGAGTTTAAACTAATGAATTCCACAAGTTTTGGTGTTTTCACTTGTTTTGCTGGATAATTGATTTTTTACAGTACAAAGATGTCTCAAATGATGAATTGGAGTACACCATTATGAAGAGCTCGTCAAGATGATCGAAACGGATATATTATTTGCTATATTTAGAGCTTGGGATGAAAAGATATTAATTCCGCACGAACACCAACACCAGAAGGATCTAGAAGGCACCACAAGGCAAACCATCAAAGTTAGGCTCGAGCAGCCACGAAAGTGGGCCGGCCAGCCTGCCCTGGAGTCCAATCACGATCCGCTTCGTATGTCGGTTCCCCACCGCCTTACGGTTTGCATCTCCACCGTCGATTAAAGTCGGTTTGATCCGAGGGCTCACGATTGACGCTCCAGCCTATATAAACAACCCTGTACCCCTAAGGCAAAAGCATCCATGAATTGAGAGGTGTCCCATGAAAGCATAATCTCTCATTCAGATCAAGACTCAACACAAGGAGGATTAGGGCTAAACTTTCCAATGCAGTAGATTAGGACCTTGAGAGTTAGGGAGAGCAGAGTTGTGCTTAGGATCTAGAGAAATCCTCGGAGGTCTGGTATATCTTTGTATCTTACCTTTGCAAGATTTGTGCTTTCATATATTTATCTTCTCTATTTGCTTTTATACCTTTCATGTGATTGGTCAGTATAGTTTTCATACTTTGGCATGGGATCTCCGCTCATATTGAGTGCTCTAGTTTTTACGTTAGACTACAGTAGTAATTGCTAGCATAGACATGGTGTTTAGGCTAGAGTTTACCTGAGTTTGAGCCCAATCCTACGTATAGTTGTGGTAGCTCCAGGGGTGACAACTCTGTCAGACCGTTTGTTGACGGTAGTTATCATATGAAATTTACCATCAATAAGACATGAAAAATGGTATAAAAGGAATCACCAACATAGAATAAGGTTTAAACTGATAGAATTCCATGAGTTTTGGTGACCCTGTATTTCTGCAGGGGGTTATCAGAAAAAGGAGAAAATATATTAAGGATATCGGGCTAAAAAGCTTATTCCATCGCGAAACCAACTCAAGAATATTCTAGAAGACATGAGAAGGCGACCCACCAAAGACAGGGCCCACCTGGAAGTGACCTAGGTCGGCCAACCTGGCTGCAGGTCGGTCGACCCTGGCCCCACATGTTAGCCCCCCATCTCGTACGTCGGTTCCTCCACCGTCTTAGGGTTTGCATCTACGCCGTTGATCAATGTCGGTTTGATCCGAGGGCTCCGGTGCATCCTAGGGGCCTATATAAGCAGAGCCCTACCCCCTGATTAGATCATCTATTTCCTAGGTAGAAACCCTAATCCTCCTCTAGTATCTAGAAACCCTAGATAGGATCAAGAGCCAAGCATTCAAGAAGAAGAGTAGTCTTGTAGTCTTCCAAAGATTAGGACTAGTCTTATTTAGAAGTAGAGAGCTAGAGTGTTGGGGAAGAGTTTGGAGGAGTTGCTGGCCTGTCGGTGACTGCTCTACGGCTTGTACCTATGGGATCAAGTTCCTTTGGGAGCTTGCTTCTAAGATCTCTTCGGTATTCAACTTCTGATTCAAGTAAGTAACATTGATATTATTGTTCTTCCAGTTTGCGACTCTTTTGAGTACTTTAGTCTTGGTATCTCCTTGATTGAAGTAGTATATGTAGTGCAAGCATGGTGCTTAGACTAGGTTACTCATAGATACACTCTACTTTCCGGATCGGAGGTAGCTCACGAGGGTGACTTTACCTTGTTGAATCTTCTATAGTCGACCTCCCGTTTGTAGGCCTAGTAGGACCTTGTTGCTAAGGAAAATACCCTCTGCTGGTGTCTTTCTTAAGTGATTCCCCCATTGGAACAATCTTATCATAGCTTGCGAAGGTTAGAACTAGAGACCCTAGTGATCTTCTCTATATCCCTATTACCTTCGTCCTTGTTGCTTCTCAAGGGGTTAAGTTTAGATTCAGTTTCTCACACTTTTTCCCTGTGGTAAAATATAAATAACGATACTCTGGTATACTCCTGAGTGAAGTGCTACATCAGTATCTATGCGCTTGCAGATCATTCCTAGTGATTATTTCTGTGTGTGTTAACTAATACCAACAAGCATTTCTGGCGCTGTTGCCTGGGAAAACGGTTGTTGAATTAACTTTGAGTCTATCTTAACCTTGTATTATACTTTTATCTTTATTATCTTCTTATTTTTCTATTTTCATCCTTATGGATGCCATTGATTCGACCCCCATTTACCAATATGCTACACCCATGAGCACCAGCCATAGGCCGAAAGAGTCAACAAAGCCTATCCTGACACCTGCTTATGAGCTACACCCATGTTTGATTGCAATGGTCTAGAACCAATCCTTTTCGGAAAAGGTAGACAAAAATCCTTACCTTCACCTACAAGAGTTCGATCAGACCTGTGATTGCCTCCGCATAGAGGGCATGTCCGATGAGACCTTAAGATGGAAGCTTTTTCCTTTCTCTTTGAAGGGAAGAGCTAAGAAGTGGTATAATCAAACCGTAGAGAAAGAGCAAGGAGATTGGGGAACCCTACGTTCTAGGTTTTGCTTGGAATTCTTTCCTATCTCTAAAGTAGTCAGCCTTAGAGCCAAGGTCCTCTCTTTTAAACAAGAAGATAATGAATCTCTGGCCACCTCCTGGGAACATTTTAACTGTCTTAGAGAATCTGGTCTAGATTTAGCCTTACAAGATCCCATTCTTCTTCAACATTTCTATATGGGTCTTAAAAAGAAAACCTCGAAGTTTCTTAGTGTAGCTTCAGGAGGATCATTCTTGCACATTTCAGCCCTGAAAGCACGAGAAATCTTAGACAAAATTTTAGCCGATAAACCTAAAGAACCACCAGAAGAGAATCCTTTAGAGGAAGAATCTCAGATAGCTGAACCTAAACTTTTGCCATATCCACCACAAACCTTAGCTGTCCCAATTTCCGAACCACTAGAAAAGGAGGAAACTCCAATATCGGATTTTATGCTTGATTTTGAAGATGAACTTTTTACCGAATATGGAAATACCTCAAATTATTACTCAATTAGGAAGCCTCAGGAGTCTAAGAAATCATCACTCCAAAAAGAAATTGTAGACCCTTCTGAGAAAGCTTTCCTTAAAAGGAACACGAAAGAGTTAGTATCCATAATAAGCAATGATTGGTTAGAAGAATCAGAGCTTTCCTCTGATGTGATCCGCTTGGATTCACCTTCTATTTCAATCCATTGTCAAATCCATAGAGACCCTTTCGCAGCCCTTTATAATCCAGTTATGGGTGTTAACATCATGTCTGCATCATTTGCTCATGATTTATTAAAACACATGCCATTAACCCCAACAAACAAAACTATTGAAAAGCCCTTCAGGACACATTGTTCCAAGTTTGGGAATTTTATATGTGCTCCCTATCCAGGTGAAAAGCACCATGGTCCATTTGAGCTTTTATATCTTTGATATCATGGAGTTTGACCTATTGGTAGGCCAACCAATTGAAAGGCTTATTCAAAAGGACAAACAGGGAAAATAAATATTCGCCTTGGGAAAAACTTTAAACTCCCTTTGTCCATCACTCATTCTTTAAATGTTAAGACCGAGCCATGTCCTGAGCCTGATCCAATTAGAGAGGATAAGGTAGCATCTCTTGAACACTTACTTGAACCCAATCTTGAAGAAGCTGCTGAGTTCTTCATTGAGGAAGAAGACGAGAATCTACTAGAACCTAAACCTCTTGATGAATTACTAGAGCTACCTAAACCTCCTATTGAGCTCAAACAATTGCCTATTGGTCTTAGATATGCTTTTCTTAATAATGATCAGGAATCTCCTGTGATCATAAATGATAAACTCTTTCAGGAAGAAACCATCCGCTTGATAACTGTCTTAGAAAAGCATCGATCAACTTTTGGCTACTCACTCCAAGATTTAAAAGGAATCAGTCCTGTTCTTTGCACCCATCTCATCCCTACAGATCCAAATATTATACCTTCTAGAGAGCCCCAGCATAGGCTTAATAATGCGATGAGAGAGGTTGTTAAGAAAGAGGTCTTAAAACTCTTGCATGCCGGGATTATCTATCATATATCGCATAGTGAGTGGGTAAGCCCTGTTTAAGTTGTGCCTAAAAAGGAAGGCATGACTGTTGTTAAAAATGACAAGAACAAATTAATCCCTCAGAGAACCATCACTGGATGGTGGATGTGCATAGATTATAGAAAACTTAACAAGGCAACAAAGAAAGATCACTTCCCATTGCCCTTCATTGATGAAATGTTAGAGCGACTGGCAAACCACTCATTCTTCTATTTTTTTATGGGTATTCTGGATATCACCAGATCCTGATCCATCCCGATGACCAAAGCAAAACCACTTTTACATGTCCATATGGAACTTATGCTTATCATAGAATGTCTTTTGGATTGTGTAATGCTCCAGCTTCTTTCCAAAGATACATGATGTCTATATTTTCTGATATGATTGAAGAAATCATGGAAGTTTTCATAGATGACTTTTCTATTTATGGAAAAACTTTTGATGATTGCCTTGAAAATTTAGATAAGGTTTTGCAAAGATGTGAAGAAAAGCACTTAGTCCTTAATTAGAAAAAATGTCATTTTATGGTTAGAGAAGGAATAGTGCTAGGACACTTAGTGTCTGAAAGAGGGATAGAGGTAGACAGAGTTAAAATCAAAGTAATTGAACAACTACCTCCACCTATAAATGTTAAAGGGATTAGAAGTTTCCTTGGTCATGCTGGTTTTTACCGCTGCTTTATAAAAGATTTTTCACACATTGCTAGACCACTTACAAATCTTTTAGCCAAGGATGCTCCCTTTGAATTTGATGATGGTTGTATGAAATGTTTTAACATTCTTAAGAAAGCACTCATCTCTGCACCAATCATTCAACCCCCTGATTGGGCTTTACCTTTTGAAATTATGTGTGATGCTAGTGATTATGCTATGGGGGCAGTTTTAGGACAAACTAAAGATAGAAAGCGTCATGCAATTGCCTATGCTAGCAAAACTTTGACAGAACCACAACATAATTATGCAACAACTAGAAAATAACTCCTGGCTACTGTTTTTGCTATTGATAAATTCAGATCTTACTTAGTAGAAGCTAAGGTGATTGTTTATACTGATCATGCTGCTTTGAAATACCTGCTCACTAAGAAAGATGCTAAACCTAGATTAAAAAGATGAATTTTGCTACTCCAAGAATTTGATTTAGAAATAAAAGATAAAAAGGGAGTAGAAAATTCTATTGCTGATCACTTGTCTAGAATGCAGTTTGAGAATTTGCAGGAGTTGCCCATCAATGACTCAATGCAGGATGACATGCTCTATCGGATCACCCGATCCGACCCCAGGTACGCAAATATTGTTAATTTTATGGTTGCAGGATATGTACCACCAGGGGAGAACAAAAGGAAGCTCATTTATGAGAGTCGTCACCACATATGGGATAAACTATACCTCTTTAGAGTTTGTTTAGATGGACTCCTCAGAAGATGTGTACCAGCTAAAGAAGGAATCAAGATCATTGAAAGATGTCATTCATCACCATATGGAGGTCATTATGGGGCATTTCGTACTCATGCAAAGATATGGCAAAGTGGATTTTTCTAGCCAACCATGTATGATGACACGAAGGATTTCATCTGGAGGTGTGGAGCATGTAAGAGGCACTGGAACATCAACTCAAGAGATGCCATGCCACTCACCAACAACCTCTAGATCGAACTCTTCGATGTCTGGGGCATTGACTACATGAGACCATTTCTAAAGTCAAAGCATTGTGAGTACATCTTGGTGGCAGTGGACTATGTTTCCAAATGGGTAGAAGCCATGCCATGCAAAGCTGCTGACTCCAAAAGCTCCAAGAGGATGCTTGAAGAAATAATATTTCCAAGGTTTGGTGTCCCAAGAATGGTAATCAGTGATGGAGGATCTCACTTCATTGATAAAGGCTTTCAACAGTATTTGTCAAAACATGAAATCTGTCACAATGTTGCCACTCCGTACCATCCTTAGACAAGTGGACAGGCAAAAACATCAAATAAGCAAATCAAGAATATTCTTCAAAAGACGGTCAATGAAATGGGAACAACATGGAACGACAGGTTACCAGATGCATTATGGGCATATAGAACAGCCTACAAGACACCAATTGGATTGTCACCATATCAACTTGTCTATGGGAAGACCTATCACCTACCTATTGAGCTAGAATTCAAAGCTCACTAGGCTATCAGAAGATGGAACATGGATTTAGAAGCCACATGAATAAAAAGAAAGATGCAACTCTTCGAACTAGATGAATGGCATGAAAAAGCATATCACAATTCCAAGATCTACAAGGAGAGAACCAAAAGATGGCACAATAAGAGGATAAAGAAGAAGGACTTCGCACCCGGAGATCAGGTATTACTTTTTAATTCTAGGGTGAAATTATTTGGGCATGGAAAACTTTGGAGCAAATGGGAAGGACCATTCAAAGTCATAAGTACTTCATCGCATGGAGTGGTAATACTTCAAAATGATGAAGGTATGTTATTCAAGGTAAATGGTCACCGTCTCAAAGTCTTTTTAGAGCCCAATAAAGGTCCTGAGGAAGTAGACATAATAGAATTTATTATTTTACCAAGTTATGGGCCTATGCCCTCCTCTTTTCGATCCGTGAAGAGGAATTAAGTTTTTTGGGATTAGAATTATGTTAGAAGGCATCCTGAAAAGGGGCCCCGTGAGCTGGCACTGGGCCAGGTCGGCCGACCCAGCCTAGCACCGCCTCGCCACCACCTTTTTGCTTCGTGAACCTTCTAGCATATTCACGCAGATTTTGGATAAACCCGATTGATTCTATCGTCTGCCGCCATGATAAGCCTTTAGGGTTGGATTTTCGACCCCTGGTGCAAGTTGATCCCCCCTATATAAATGCACCCCTACCGGTCCTTTATCTTATCCCATCAAAACATTCTTTCTCTTCTGCATAGAAGCTCTCCACCTCCAAAAAATTCCCATGGCCGACAAACAGATCGTCCCCTATGGTAAGGATCTAAACCAACCACCTCTAGTAGATGATTCTCTAGCCCTAGTTCCTATTCAAGATCATTCTCGTCTCGCTGTCATCCCATCTACAACAAGGCAATGGAGCTACGAGCAGTTCTACTTTGCGTAGGTTCATCAACCATCGCTTCCATCGCCGCCGGAGCTTCTATGACTAAAGGATGCTCCACCGAAGGGTCCAATCATCAAGCTCCTGAAGGACGTCAAGCTGCTCCCTTCGAAGCCCAATGAGATGCTGACAAGAGTGAAGTATGATAAGCATGGCTAGATCATCTATGCTAAGTACACCTCTGGCACCCCTCGTCCCACCATTGATGGAGTACGTGCTCATCCTTCGAAGGTCAAGTTCGTACCACCTAAAGAGACGCTGAAAAGCACACCACATCTGCCGAAGCGCTAAAGACTACTATGGTAGATCTGGAGAAGCAAGTAGCTCATCTCACCAGGATAGTTTAGACTATAGAAGAGAGCCACCATATCTTAGCTAGAACAATCCTGAATACGAATCAGAGGTTAGATTTAACAGAGATTGAGCACAAGAAACTATAAACCCAGCTTGAGATTCTCTCTCGTGAGACTCATGATAGGGATAACCAGCCAAATTAGAGTAGAGACAGTTAATAAGGCACAAGTTAGGTCATTAGATATGTCGTTCTTAGGTCATTAGGTATGTCGCTGTTAAGTTAAAAGAGAGTTAGAGTCTCAGTTCTTTGTAATAAAGTGCCTTATTATTATCATTGGTTATCATTACTCTCTATCTTTCTAGATGTATGTGTTTTTTGTCTCCACCTTGCTATGTATGAAGGTAATCAGGAAACAAGTGGGGGGGATAAGCACGACAACAAAAAGACGAGTCACGATCGCGAAAGTCACAAAATTTGGAAGAAAACGACACAAGGACCACGCACTACGAAGCGGGCCCTGTACCAGGCCCAGGCTAGGTCAGCCAACCCCTCTCTAGGCCGGCCGACCCAGCCCAACATTGCCACGATGCGCACTTCGTCCACGGGCAGGTATGAGCCCAATCCACTCTATTTTCATATATGTCACTTTCTGTTTTGAATCGAATTGAAAATCCTTTAATAAGACAACTTAAAACATGAAAGAAATATTGTTGTAGCCTTGACTTAAGGATTGACTCATATAATACTTTTCCTAAAAGTCTTGCTACTGTTGGGAACTTAAATTAGGGACCCTATGTCACTTAAGTTGTTGTGGAATATGAGATAGTAAGAATAATGAGAACTTGATTCTTGATGTCTAGTCATTGGAGATTTTTATTTCAAAAAGCAAAATGAATAGCTATACTTCTCTATAGTGAAGCAATGTCCTACCAGAGCCATACATAGGATAGATAAACCTTCTACATATATCACTTGCTATTGTATTGAGTTTGGTCAAACCTTGTGACCCTTGTTGAGAAATTTATCATACTCCCAAGATCAAGATCACGTACACTCCACACATATCTGCTGCTCATACACTAGGACTACGCAACAACATTTTTCCATCCACTCAAAAATGTTTTACTCCAACACCAGGAGAAAACACAAAAAGAAGTTTGTTAGGAATAAATGCTCCAAGTTCTTGTTACTGTCTTTCTTGAAAAATTTTCAATTGTAAAAGAGGTATGTGGCTATGCAAAAATGAAAAGTATTGAAAAAAAATGGACAAGTGTCCGAGATATCTAAACCAATGGGTACTTAGATGCCCGCCATAAAAAAAAGAAGAAAAAAGAAGAGAAAAAAATGAAAAAAAGATAGCCCATACTCTCTAGCAAAAAAATTTCAAGTTTCAATCAAGAGAGATATTTTCAAGGAGCATAGTAGAATTAGGTTAGCCACCATATATTCCACACACATGCACATATTGATCTAAGAGTATGACATCTTTCTCCTTGGATCCTTGTTTTGACTTTACAATATATGCAATGCAAGTATGTTTTCACTTTTATCCCTACCTGAGCTCCACATAAGCTTTTAGAAGTAGGCAAAAAGAAGGCAGATCATCTATGCTTTGGTAAGGATCCAGAAATACCACATATATGAGTGATTTGAGAGTACTATGAGAAGGAGAAGGTAAGCTATGCTTTATTTCCAAAACTTATGCAAAAACTCTAGTTGACTTGATTGAAGGAAGAAGGTGATCTGTTTCAAGCTGTTCTATTCTTCAACCGCCCAAAGTTTCATAGTAGACACACTAAATCCTATAGTGTAGGTATGACTGGGAATGGTTTATGTTGATGTCTTGTCCTAAGGTTAAGATTGCAGTGATCCATCCTTTTCTTGAGACGAGTAAAAGCCTAAGTGTGGGGGAGCTTGTTGACGGTAGTTATCATACGAAATTTACCATCAATAAGACATGAAAAAGGGTATAAAAGGAATCACCAACATAGAATAAGGTTTAAACTGACAGAATTCTATGAGTTTTGGTGAATCTGTGTTTCTGTAGGGGGTTATCAGGAAAAGGAGAAAAGATATTAAGGATATCAGGCTAAAAAGCTTATTCCGCCGTGAAACCAACTCAAGAATATTCTAGAAGACATGAGAAGGCGACCCATCGAAGATGGGACCCACCTAGAAGTGACCTAGGTTGGCCAACCTGGCTCTAGGTTGGCTGACCCTGGCCCCACATGTCAGCCCCCATCTCGTACGTCGGTTCCTCCACCGCCTTAGGGTTTGCATCTATGCCATTGATCAATGTCAGTTTGATCCAAGGGCTCCGGTGCATCCTAGGGGCCTATATAAGCAGAGACCTACCCCCTGATCAGATCATCCTTATCCTAGGTAGAAACCCTAATCCTCCTCTAGTATCTAGAAACCCTAGATAGGATCAAGAGCCAAGCATTCAAGAAGAAGAGTAGTCTTGTAGTCTTCCAAAGATTAGGACTAGTCTTATTTAGAAGTAGAGATAGAGTGTTGGGGAAGAGTTTGGAGGAGTTGCCGGCCTATCGGTGACTGCTCTATGGCTTGTACCTGCGGGATCAAGTTCCTTTGGGAGCTTGCTTCTAAGATTTCTTTGGTATTCAACTTCTAATTCAAGTAAGTAACATTGATATTATTGTTCTTCCGGTTTGCGACTCTTTTGAGTACTTTAGTCTTGGTAGCTCCTTGATTGAAGTAGTATACGTAGTGTAAGCATGGTGCTTAGACTAGGTTACTCATAGACACACAATACTTTCCGGATCGGTGGTAGCTCATGAGGGTGACTTTACCTTGTTGAATCTTCTATAGTCCACCTCCCATTTATAGGCCTAGTAGGACCTTGTTGCTAAGGAAAATACCCTCTGCTGGTGTCTTTCTTAAGTGATTCCCCCATTGGAACAATCTTATCATAGCTTGTGAAGGTTAGAACTAGAGACCCTAGTGATCTTCTCTATATCCCTATTATCTCCATCCTTGTTGCTTCTCAAGGGGTTAAGTTTAGATTCAGTTTCTCACACATTTTCCCTGTGGTAAAATATAAATAACGATACTCTGGTATACTCCCGGGTGAAGTGCTAAATCAGTATATGTGCGCTTGCAGATCATTCTTATTGATTATTTCTATGTGTGTTAACTAATACCAACACCATTGTAATCCACCATGTTAGGATCGGTGTTCATATAACTTTTGGCAGCCTTCCCCTGACTACGCTTTCTCATCCCCCCTCGAGAGTCAGAAAGGTACTGCTGCTCTAAAGTGTTATTGTGTGTGATCGCTATATCTACCTTTGCCTCAGTTACCATAGAACCAAAGTAATAGAGAAGTATTCAGGAACCTTGAGCTCTCCCATTGTTCTCTTAGTTTATCTAAGCTGCTCTGTTATCATGGAATTCTCCTATGTGTGTGTTATAATTCATAATTCTTATCATTTACCACTTACCTCCACTTTATTCTAGTTGGTATATTAAGTTAGTAGATACATGATGGTGAATTATTAGATTCTTTAACCATTGCTTCCCTATGGATAAATACAATACTCTGGAATACTCCCAGGTAAAAGCTATAATGATATTTTTGTGCGCTTGCAGAATCCTTCATATCCTATTTGCACTTAATAAATACCAACAAGCTTTTGGCGTCGTTGCCGAGGAAGCAATAGGCGTAAAGATTTTGATAATGATCTTGATGTCTGCTAATTGGGTGTACTACTAGCTTTAGTAGGATTACCCCTGTTCTGTTGAGTTGTGGAATAGATAGGACAGTAGATGTTGTTTCGACCTTCTAGTAAGCTTCCACAAGAAAAGAAAGAAAAAGAAAAATTGAAGAACCCAGGGTGCCTGATAATTCATGATTCATCAACATTGGAACCCTACCATCTCACAGGTTTGTATACATATAAATATTATTCTAAACCATGTGTAGATTGGAGAAAAGGTCATCGTCCCAAGAATTCAAATCACATCTCAAGTGATGGAAATAAATGTTGCACTACTCACAAATTCCATCATGTGAGTCATGGTAAGTATGATCAAGAAAGGTGAGAAAGTCTTGCTTATGGACTTTAAACTTTGTGTTGTTACCTTTTTAATTTTTGCATTCCACTGCATGTTTACTTTCAACAATCCATGCATTCACTTTGCTTAATTTATGTCTTCTCATCCACAACATGTTTAGTTCCTTGCATGCATCTAGATGTCGCTTGCATCTAAAAAAGAAGAAAAAAATAATAATCATCACCATGATCATGCTCTTTTATCTCTAATTGAGTAAATCTCTATAGTGCTTTCATGGTACCTTTGTTTGCTATAGTATGCTTTGCTTTGGAAGTACTGCAAGGGTACTTCCAAAGGCTTTTAAATTAAGTGTGGTGCTTAGGTTAAAATGTCTTCCTTAATTAAATTCGACATGGAGTCTAGTTTGGTTATTGAACTAAAAATTACTTGTGTAGACACTGGTTGTTTTGTTGGACTAACCCCTGTAGAAAACTCTCAATATCAATTTGGGAAAGTCGTGAGATGAACTCACACTGGAGATGAAGCAAGGCATATGAAGAACTTCAAATAACTTTGCACAAAACAGTAAGTATCAAAGATCATTCACTTTGTCTTTTGCTGCAAGTTACCTTTGCCTTGAACCATGATAGAATTCCGCAAAAAAATAGTTGTTATAAAACATGATAAATGAAACCTATGCTAAAGTAATTTCAAATAAATCTTTTCATGAACATAGATAAGATCACACAAATTGTGGACAACAACCCATATTTTGAATTGTTGCAATCCTTCGAGTATGTGTCCACTAACATTTTGTAGGAAAGAATGAATATAAGCTGTGTCTGTTCATGGTCTGACATGAACCTGCCAAACCACCACTTCAGTGATGGAACCAAGAAGGAGATGAGTGCCATACAACAAGATCTACAACAAAAGAACTCACTCAAAGGAAGTGGATGAGCAAAGCGATAGGCCATGAGCAATGTTGAAGATAGCCTAGCATTGAGTGTTCCTAAAATTCAAGATAGGATGCCGATGAGAAGGAGGGTGCAACTCACCTCATATTAGCCAATCTGAGGCATGCTCTCATCATCTTTGAAGACACCATCTTGCTTGTCAGTAGTAAGGAGAAGCATGACAAGATGCCATTACAGCAGGGCATGCATCCTTGTGTTAACAAATATCAAACAATGGTGGACTACCAACTAAGTCTCGAAAGACCATAAATAACCACCATTGCAAGAGGATGTCCTTATATTAAGCCATTGGAGATGAAGCTTTCATGCAAGTACCAATAAGGTTCCTTCCTTGATCATCAAGATGACTGGCATATCATTAATAGAACAACTCTTTGCCATGCCGCTAGAAGATAAAGACCATCAAGGAGGAACAAGAGTCTGCATCTCCAGTGAACATCCAATCGTTGACCAAGAATCAATGAAAATCAAGAAAGGTTGATGAGAGAAGAACATGTAATTGTCTGCATCCTCATTTCCTAGATCAGATGGAATAAAGAAAAGCTAAATGCAAGGGAGAGGCCTTAGCCTACAATGTTGAGCGACAACAAAGGTTCAAGCATGGGCGAGGAAGACCGACTCCTCTAAAGATGATCCAACAATGCTCTTCCTCCTCTCAAGCTCCCGTTGCTCTGGCACACTGGTTTGCAATCCCTCTACTCACAATTACTTTCTCTCTATAAGTTTGAATGTTTCTACAGATGCCATACATGAAAATCAAACTTAAGACAAAATAAAATCAATCCCTTAGAGAAGAAGTAATGGTGAATAAATGTTCTATGCTAATGAAAATGGTCAAATAATTTTTACAGCATAGAATATGGCCTTTAGCTCTATGACAACACTACCCTTGTTTCAAATTTCTTGTACATTCCTTTGGGTATATGTTGTTCACTAATCCTTTGCAGAAAAGAAACAATGAGTGGAGCAGAATGTCCAAATACAATGCCAAGATTCACAAAGGAAGAGCAAAAGATGGCATGACAAAAAGAGAGGAGAAAGGAGTACAAATCTAGAGGACAAGATGCTCATGAACAATTCAGGGTGAGAGGTTAGTCAAGCAAGGCAAGCTACAAGAAGGAAAGGACCACCAAGGTCATCTACCCTTCATCACATGGTGTCATCATGCTCCATTGATAAAGGTAACATCTTGAGGTAAGTGGTAATTATTTAAAAAGCTTTTCCTTGACTCTGGTATGCACATAGATGAAAAAACAAACATGTTTGAGTTATAACTTTGCCTGATTCAACCTGATTAACTCAACATGTCATGTTTTATAAACTTGTTCATAGTACCACTCTCATGATTTCATAGTCATAACCAAATGAGCCAAAATGTTGCATATCTTGTCTTTGGAAGATGATAGTCATAATCATGTAAAATTTGATACATTTTGTAAAGATGGACAATCCTTCCATAGGTTAAGCAATTTCACTCTTTTCATCAAATGTGTTCAGATGCTGCGTTCATGCTCATCCTTCTAATCTTGCAACCCATGTTATAGGAATGAACAATGCACATAATATAAATCTTATCATGTTCAATGTGCCTAAGGTTAGAGTAGAATGAATAAGGTTTCAGTTCTATTAGTGCTTTTCCACCAACATGGCCCATGCACTTGATCTCTACCTTGATTTTGCAAGCAGGGCACACTTTGAGCAAAGTATAGGGAAGTTAGATTCCCCAAATTCTATAAGTGAAAGTTCTGAACCTGCAACATGCACACTGAGCAAGATGCTTCCAGCTTCCACTATTAATGCTTCACTTTGAACTGCTACATGAGCAAAGAACATGGGTGACACCATCCTCAGAGTCACCATCTCAAGAGGCGCAGTATCAAGGCCTCCACATTTGGGATCAGTTGATGCACCTGAGGAATGGACATGACAAGAAGTCCTATTTAGAGGACATAAATCACCGAACCCTCATAGGGAGGTAACATCGGTAGTTATCCATATTTACTTCGCAAGTGGTTTGGTTTCGTAGGTTCATACCAAACCATGAACAAGCATAGTTTATATTTTTTTCTGCAAAAATGTTAGTGGACACAAACCCGAACGATTTTAAAATATGGGTTGTTGTCCACAATGTGTATGAATTTCATCCATGCTAATGAATGGATGGTTTTTAGGATTACTTTAACATAGATTTCATTTATCATGTTTTATAACAATTTTTATTTATTCACTGCATTCAAGCATGGTTCAAGGTAAGAGTAACTTCCGGCAAAAGACAAAGTGAATGATCTTTAATGCTTATAGTTCTGCTTCATGATGAATGAGCTGAGTCTTCTTTGTGCAGAGTGATTGAAGTTCATCATATGCCTTGCTTCATCTCTGATATGAGTTCATCTCTGATAAGAAAACTCATAAGAATTAAAGTAAAAGGAAAGAAAATATTTAGCTAGACACATGAGGACGCCACTACCCAAGCTGGATGTTGACATAGTTGTTCAGGGTTAGACTACAGCAGAGATGTACTTCCTCTTGCAGAGCATTGATTGATGTTGATGATGATTATGCTCCAACAATGGGTAGAACATCTTCCTACTTGTAGCTCTTCTTGACCCTTCAAATCCCGCGTAACTCAAATAGACAACAAAACTTGTGGAACTTTTTTAAGCGTTAGTGGTTGGCCACTTAGGCCTCAATTGTCCAGAGCTTTTGAGATTATTTCTGATTTTCTTCTAAGCAGAGTTCCAACAGGATCTCTTTCTCAATATTTTTGTATTTTTCTTTTTATATGCAGAAAAACTTGTACAAGAAATATGAGTATGCATATTTTTATTTTTATGCCACCACGGCGAATACTCCTGTGGGTTTTTACACACCACATAAGATTATTCATAGGGGGCTTGTGATTTTTTTGTGCAGTGCAGCAAACAATATTTTTATTTTCTTTTCTAATGCAGATATAGTAAAGTAAATATACTAAAGGAAACAATTATGCAATGCAGGAAAGTAAATATGGATAACTGCCGATTTTACCTCCTGGTGAGGGTTCGATGATTTAAGTCCTTAGAACATTGCCATATTCATTCCTTAGGTGCTTCATCTGATCCCAAAGGTGGAGACCTTGATAACTCTGCCTGTTGAGATGGTGATTCTGAGGATAGTGTCACACATGTTCTTTGCTTGTCCAACAGTTTAAAGTAGAGCATTAGTAGTGGCAGCTGGCAACATCTTGCTCGGTGTGCATGTTGCAGGTTTAGAACTTTCACTTGTAGAATTTGGAAAATCATCTAACTCCCCTACACTTCACTCGAAGTGTGTCCTGCTTGCAAAGACAAGGTAGAGATCAAGTGCATGGGCCCAGTTGGTGGAAAAACGCCAACATAACCAAAACCTTATTCATTATTCTCTAACCTTAGGCACATTGAACATGATAAAATTGATATTATATGCATTATTCATTCTTATGGGTGGCAAGATCAGAAGGATTGAGCACGAATTTAGCATTTAAACACATTTCACAAAAAGAGTGGGATTTCTTAACCTATGGAAGGATTGTCCATCTTTATAAAATGTATCAAACTTTATATGATTATGACTATCATCTTTCAAAGATAATATATGCAACAATTTAGCTCATTTGGTTAATTATGACTATGAAATCAAGAGAGTGGTACTACGAACAAGTTTATGAAACATGACATGTTGAGTTAGTCAGGTTGAATCAGGCAAAGTTATAACTCAAACATGTTTGTTTCTTCATCTATGTGCATACCAGAGTCAAGGAAAAGCTTTTTAAAGAAAGACCACTAACCTCAATTTGTTACCTTTGTTGTTGGGATGTGATGGAACCATAACACCCTGTGGTAGTCCTTGTCTCCTTATGTCACACTCCTTTCTCCTTTTCTCATGCCATATTTTTTATCTTTCCTTTGAATTGTGTTTGGACTTTTGCTCCTCTCATTGTTTCATTCCAGCGTGCTAGAGTGATGGATGCTCGAGGGGCGGAAGAGCATTATTGGATCATCTTTAGAGGAGTTGACCTTCCTCCCCCATGCTTGAACCTTGCTATCGCTTGACACTTAAAGTCAAGTGTGAATGTTGAAACATCCCTCCGAGTGTGTTGTAACTCCACGTCCTCAGACATTGTTCATCCTTTGTTCTTAACCTACAATGGTTAGTGACCAAGAATACCAGAAGGGAACTTGTCCTAGGATCATGTTTTTTCTCAACATGAGCCATCATGTGCTCACATTTTTCTCTTTTCTTATATCCGGACCTTCATGTGTCCATATTTTTTTTCTCTTTTTTATATATATTTGGACCTTCATGTGTCCATAATTTTTTATTTTTTCTTTTCATATATTTAAGACAAGATTCTTTATGCAAAAGTCAAAAAGTGGTATGGAAATGAAATATAAGATAAATACCGATTTACCTGTCGGTGAGAGCTCATAGTTTTAGGTCTGTTGAGCAAGACCTCTCCCTTGCATTCATCTTTTCTTTGCACTATCCGATCCAGGAGATGAGGATGCAGATAGTTGCATGATCTTCTTCGTCAACCTTTCTTGATTTTCGCTGATTCTTGGTCGATGAATTGGTGTTCATTAGAGATGCAAACTTGTGTTTCTCCTTGATTATGTTTGATTTCCAACGACACGGTGAAGAGCTATTCTTCTTGTTTGTCAGTGATACGCCAGCCACCTTGATGGCCAAAGAAGGAACTTCATTGGTGAAAGTTTTATCTCAAATGGCTTAGGGATGTCATATTGCAACCATGGTTGTTCATGATCTTTTAGGAGTTAGTCGGCAATCCACCATTGATTGATGTTTGTTGACACAATGATGCATGCAATGCTGGAATGGCATCTCATCATCCTTGTCCTTCCTGCTGACGTGCAAGATGGTGTCTTCAAAGATGATGATAGCATGTGTCAGATTGACTAATATGAGGTGAGTTTCAACCTGCTTCTCATCTACATCCTAGCTTGAGTTTTGAGAAGACTCAATGCTAGGTTGTCTTCAACATTGCTCATGGCCTATCGCTTTGTTCATCTGCTTCCTTTGAGTGAATGCTTTTGTTGTAGATCTTGTTGTATGGCACTCATCTCCTTCTCCTTTGTTTCATTACTAAAGTGGTGGTTTGGTTTCGCAGGTTCATACCAATCCATGAATAGGCGTAGCTTATATTTTTTCTGCAAAATGTTAGTGGACACAAACCCGAAGGATTGCAATGATTTTAAAATATGGGTTGTTGTCCACAATGTGTATGAATTTCATCCATGCTAATGAAGGGATGGTTTTTAGGATTACTTTAGCATATATTCCATTTATCATGTTTTATAACAATTTTTATTTATTCGCTACATTCAAGCATGGTTCAAGGTAAGGGTAACTTGTGGCAAAAGACAAAGTGAATGATCTTTGATACTTACAGTTCTGCTTCATGATGAATGAGCTGAGTCTTCTTTGTGCGGAGTTATTGAAGTTCATCATATGCCTTGCTTCATCTCCGATATGTGTTCATCTCATGACTTTTCCAAATTGATATTGAGCATTTTCTACAGGGGTTAGTCCAACAAAATAACCAGTGTCTACATAAGAAATTTTTAGTTCAATAACCAAACCGGACTCCATGTCTAATTTGACTAAAGCAGGCTATTTAACCTAAGCACCATGCTTAATTTAAAAGCCTATAGAAGTATGATCAGTACTTCCAAACCAAAACTTACTAGCATGGAAAAATGTAGAATGAAAGCATTACAGAGATTTACTCAAATGGAATTCTTTGTTTTTTCTTTTTTAGATGCAAGCGACATGAATGCATACAAGGAACTAAACATTGTGTGGATTTGGTATGAGAAAACATAAACTCTAAATGGAGTGGATGCATGGATTATTCAAAGTAAACATGCCGTGGAATGCAAAAATTAAAAGATAACTACTCAAAAAGTTTAAAGTCCATGAGTAAGACTATCTCATCTTTCTTTATCATACTTACCATGACTCACAAGATGGAATTTGTGAGTAGTGCAGCTTCCATGTTCATCACTTGAGATGTGATTTGAATTCTTGTGACGACGATGTTTTCTCCAATCTACACATGGTTAGAACAATATATGTATGAACAAACCTGTGAGATGGCAGGGTTCCAGAGTTGATGGATCATGAATGTTCAGACACCCTGGGTTCTTTAATGTTTCTCTCTTCTTTTTCTTGTGGAAGCTTGTTGGAAGGTCAAAACGGCGATTGTTGTCCTATCTATTCCACAATTCAACAGAACAACGGTAATCCTACTAAAGCTAGTGGTAGACTAAATTAGCAGACATCAAGATCAATGTAAAAATCTTTATGCGAATTGCTTCCCCAACAACGGTGTTGTAAGAAAAATGGACCCTAGGCCCATTTACTTTGGATTTTGGTGTTTGATAATCAGCAAGACCAAATTGGACTAACATGTTTGCGAGTAATTGTTTTGTAGTTCAATAGGGTGCAAGACGTGACTTGGACGAAGGCGACGTGATGATCCGATGATCAACACCTCAAGAAAGACATTAGAAGATGCATAGAAGACATAAAGGATCAAGCAAAGTCAAAGACACAAAGATGGAACCAAGCCAGGCGCAAAGATCGCAAAGAATCAAGTCAAAAAAGGGTTTACAGTGCGACCGGACGCCCTAACCAGACGCGTCCGGTGCTAAACCCTAGCGCGAAGGCGCCTGCCCGTGTGACCGAACGCTGAGGCTACAAGTGACCGGACACGACGATGACACTATTCACCATCGAGGCAACAACTCAGCACTGACCGGACGCTGGAGGATGATCGACCGGACGTAGGAACAGTAGCGTCCGATCGTCATGCAGAGAGGTTCTAGAGAGGCGCAGTTGCAACCAGACGCATCCGGTGGCATATGACTGGATGCACTCAGCGTCCGATCAAGTCTGCACGCTGAAGGCCTAGTTGCCGTTGTGAGAGACCGGACGCGTCCGGTGTCGGCGCAAGTTGCGTCCGGTGCTAGCCAGAGTTGCTGGACTTTGTCCCAACGGCTAGTTTCTCCATGGGGCTTATAAATAGAGCCCCCAACCGGCCAAATATGATAGTGGAAGAGCTGAGGAAACATACTAGGGTGTTGCTACACCATTTTAGTGCTCTCCATATGCATAGTGCTTAGAGATTTATTCGGTGATTAGTGTAGGTACTTTGTGAAGTGCTTAGGTTAGTTAGACCACCGCTTATGCGCTTGCTCTAGGTGTTAGGCCTAGTGTTTAGTGAGGTTAGAATACCTCTTATCTCTCAGTGCTTGCGTGTACCATTGGTTGTACATCAGAGGGGCTTATAGTCTTGCGAGACCACACCAACTGCATTTGTGGTGTGGCTGCCACCGTGTACCGAAGGGAACAAGGCCCGCGGCATTTTGGCCAGAAGCTTGATAGTGAAGACGGCAGGGAGCGGTCCGGGAGAGGCTTTGCCACGAGTGGCTTAACCGGAGACCCGCTTGCATGTGGGGAAGGCCCGGAGCTATCCATGGAGTTACCCGGCCAGGAGCTTGGCCCTTGCATGGGATTCCTTGCGAGGGGCTCCAACGAGGACTAGGGGAAAGCTTGCGCGCTTCTCGATACCTCGATAAAAATACCGGAGTCGTCGATGGGAGTTTGCATCTCTACCTTACTCTTAGCTTCTGCATTTACATTGTATACTTAGGTGTAACCTTTACCTTTCATATCTTAACTCCTTTTGCGGTAGAAATATCAGAGTCATCGATGGGAGTTGATAGGCTAGTTGGTAGGGTTGGAACCTAGGTTGCTTAACTCCTTTTGCGGTAGAGATAGCAACACATTAGCAAAACCGTAGTTGCACATTTAGATAGATTACTTTCTTGCATAGGTTTTGCTAAAGGAGAAATTAGAGGCCAAAGTTTAGAGTAGAACTTTAAGTTGCCTAATTCACCCCCCCCCCCCTCTTAGGCATTACAAGTTCCTTCAGGTGCCAAAAAGCTTGTTGGTATTTATTAACGCACACAGAAAATTCTTCAAGTGCACGGATACCGTTGTAGCTTTTACCCGGGAGTATTCTAGAGTATCATATTTATCCATAGGGAAACAATTGTTAAAGAAACTGATAATTCACCATCATGTATCTACTAACTTAATAAACCAACTAAACTAAAATAGGGGTAAGTGATATATGATAAAAGTTATGAATAATAACACACATAGAGAGAATTCCATAAAAGAGTAGCATAGCTAGATTGAGATGACAATGGGAAGGTTCCTAAATACTTCTCTATTACTTTGGTTCTATGATAACTGAAACATAGTTAGATATAGCGATCACACAATAGTACTTTGGGACATCAGAACACTAGCCACAGAAAGGGATGAGAAAGGGGCTAGGAAGCTCTGACTATAGTCCTACAAACATCAACCTGAACATGGTGGAATATGTCGGCCATCAGAGCTATCACCACTTGGGGCTACCCCAACTATCCATGAGGTTGAGTGCAAGCTCAGGTAACCTCTAGTCTAGACACTATGTCTACACAATTAATTACTACTCTAATCTCATGTGAAAACTAGAGCACTCGATGCGAGCGGAGATAGCATGCCAAGGTATAACAACTATACTAACCAATCACATGAAAGGTATAAAAGCAAATAGAGAGGATAAATATATTAAAGCATTAGTCTTGCAAAGGTAAGATACAAAGATATACCAGACCTCCGAAGAATTCTCCAGAACCCGAGCATGGGTCAACTCTCCCTAACTCTCAACTAGAACTAATCTACTATATTGGAGAGTCTAGCTGTAATTCTCCTGGTGTTGAGTCTTGATTTGAATGAGAGATCATCCTCAATGGGACGCTTCTCAATTCATGGATGCCTTTGCCTCAGGTGGTAAAGTGTTGTTTATATAGGACAGAGCGTCAATCGTGAGCCCTCGGATCAAACCAACTTTAATCGATGGTAGAGATACAAACCCTAAGGCGGTGGGGAACCGTCATACGAAGTGGATCGTGATTGGACTCCGAAGCAGGCCGGCGGGCCTAGGGGTTGGGCCGGCAAGCCCACTTTCATGGCCGCTCGAGCCCAACTTTGGTGGTTTTCCTTGTAGTGCCTTCTAGATCCTTCTAGTGATGGGGTTCGTGCAGAATTAATATTTTTTTGTTCTGAGCTCCAAATATAGCAAATAATATCCTTTTCGATCATCTCAATGAGCTCTTCGTAATGGTGTACTCCAATTCATCATTTGAGACATTTTTGTACCGTGAAAAATCTATTATCCTACAAAACAAGTGAAAACACCAAAACTTGTGGAATTCATTATTTTAAACCCCTATACCTATGTTTGGTGATGGAATGAAGTGTATATGCAGGATCAATTGATGGTTTATAATTGATGTTAACTACTGTCAATAGAGATCCTGCTGAAACTTTGCTTAGAAGAAAAATCAGAAACAATCTCAAAAGCTTTTGACAACTGAGGCTTAAGTGGCCAACCACAAATGCTTAATTTGTTCCACAAGTTTTGTTGACTATCTGAGTTTCACAGGATTTGAACGATCAAGACGAGCTGATAGGTAGGTGGATGTTCTATCCACTATGGAGCACTACCACAACAATCATCAACATCAATCAATGTGTTGACACCGTTTTTTGCATGTGTCAAAATGATCAGAGTGGGTTAATCGGCAGGAGGAAAGTTACTGTATACGCTGATAGCCGATGAAGGTCAGCTTGTAAAGACGGTTGCCGATGAATGGTGGAGATCGATGGAAAGGTTGATTTAGACTTGGGCGTTGCCGATAGAGTTGAAGATGTTATTGCCGATGCCGATGAAGGAAGGCTTGAAGACTACTGCCGATGAAACAGGAAGTATGCCGATGGAAAGGAGGTCGGTGAGAATTCCATCGTAATTGAGGCGGATAGGGAAATAGTTAGGAGTTGATTTTCTTTTCTATATTTGTTAAAATATGATTCATGTAAGAGTCACGTGTTTCCTTAGATATGGACTTGGTGTCCTAGTTGTATTTGGTTATGTCTCTTTAGATCAGAGTATAAATGTCGATTGAAGGGCAGTGTAATAGATATATCAATCAATATCAAAACCAATTTTTACTCCTATTTGCATCTACTTACTTTTCGGCGACTTCGTCAATTTGCATATTTTTCCTTTTTATGAGTTCTCATTGATTCGGCGAGTTGCATAGCTTCAGTGCGACCTTCGGCGATCTTCGAGGTCCGCGTGAGTACCTCTTGGTCGTGACTTCCGGGCGTATCGCTGTTGTTAGGACCAAAGTGCTCGTATCTTCATCCTTCTCGATTAACAGGTCAAATCGACTAGCACGCTTTGGATATCGATTGTATTAGCCCTTTGTGTTTGTAGATCCACTTTTTGCATCAACACATCTTTTGGCACGCTCGGTGGGACAAATCAATCTGATCAATATGTTCAACTCCGAGATCAATTCAGAGAACATCATCGCGGTATCAGAAGAAGATCTTAAGGAAGAGCAGAGGCAGGCTATGGAAAAGGCTGTAGAAGAATACAAGCAGCTTTGTCTAAAATCGTTTAGCCTAAACAAGAGTGGACAAGTCATCCAGAAGCAAGATTTGTCGTTGCCTCGGCAGGTTACCTTTGACTCTAATCCTGGTAAACTTCAAGAGATGGTTAATTCTGCAGTAAATCATGCTTTGATTAATCATTCCAATGTACTGTCCAATACTATTCATAATGCTGTGGTTCGAACTCTCAAAGAAGGACAAGCGTCACCGCATTACATTGGGCCTGCCTATCATCAACCAGAGCCGGCATCTGTCAATACTCCATCGGCTCCCTCGGCCGTTGTGGGTATAGAAGTTACTTCTCCTCCAGCATCGACAGGCTTACCTAATATTCAATCTTCACCGATACGATCAGATCTGGTAGGACGAGTTCAGCTTAATACAGATCTAGCAGCATCAGCTATGTCAGGCCCTGTGTCTCAGAATAGCCAGATTCTTGCTAATTGGTGGGGATATGGTATGCCTCCAGAGTCATCTGCTTTCAATCCTGGGTTACCTCAAGTATTTGACATAGTAGGAAAAGCTCCTATACCATCGGCTGTTTCGCCGATGGCCCAAGTGCCTCAATATGCCACAGCAACTACTGTGCAACCAACTCCAGGAGGTTTCTAGACGCCTTTGGTTCAAACACTCAATTCAAGTCCATCGGCAAGCTTACTGCCGATGCAGCAGAAAGCCCCTGCTATGAGTCAAACTGGGGTTCAGTTCATGCCTCAAGCTGGTTATAATTATCCAACAATGTCAGCAAATTACCAGCCATCGGTAAGTTTTGTACCGATGAATTCTAATAATGGTTGGTCAGGATAGTTACCTATTCAACATACAGTTCAGCAAAATCAGCAAGTTGCATGGATTCAACAAGGTCATATGCAAGCTGGTTTCTAGAATCAAGCATCGGCAGCTCAGCCGATGAATCCTTTCCAACAAGTTAATGGACCACAAGTAACGGCAAATATGCCGATTGCTGGAGATCGTGGGCCACAAAGATATGTGGAGGGATATCAGCAGGCACCTCCCATAGAAATTCAGCCAGTTCGTCAGCAGGAGGCTGATGCTTTTTGGGCCGATAAGATAGCAGAAATTATGAAGGATCAGTTTGGGATAAAGCCCAAGGTCAATACTTATTCTTACCGGACTCCATACCCTCCTGCATATGATTTAATTCCTCTCCCAAATCGGTACAAGGTACCAGATTTCACTAAATTCTCTGGGCAAGATGATACATCAACAATAGAACATGTCAATCGCTTCATTATTCAATGTGGAGAGGCAGCCAGCAGAGATGAATTAAGAGTTCGATTATTTTCATCATCTTTGTCTGGATCGGCATTTGCATGGTTCATTTCATTACCATCAAATTCTATTATTACTTGGGTTGATCTAGAAAAACAATTTCATAAGTATTTCTTTGCTGGAATCCATGAAAAGAAGCTTACCGATTTAGTAAAATTGAGACAGCGTAATGATGAATCGGTAGAGAGCTTTGTGCAAAGGCTACGAGATATAAAAAATAAGTGCTACAGTCTGGTGCTGGATGATCGGCAGCTTGCCGATTTGGCTTTCCAAGGGTTATTGCCACATCTCAAAGACAGATATGCTTCTCAGGAGTTTGAAAGCCTCAGTCATCTCATGCAAAGGATCTCTAATCAAGATACTAGGGTTTTTGAACCTAAAAAGAATTGGAGTAAAAAAGTATCATTTGTTGAAGAAGTAGGAGATTCTGATTCTGATGAAGAACCAGTTATCGGTTTAGCTGAGTGGGTTAAGAATAAAAAGCCGATATCTTGTCCCTTTGGTCAAAAAGGGCTAGAAAAGTTTACCTTTGATATCTCCAAGGCCGACAAGATATTTGATCTTCTGCTTCAAGAGGGCCAAATTAAGCTATCACCTAATCATGTTATTCCATCGGCTGAAGAGTTGAAGAAGATCTTGTACTGCAAATGGCACAATGCAACTTCACACAGTACAAATGAGTGCAAGGTGTTCAGGCAATAGTTACAATCGGCTATTGAATCTGGGAGAATTAAGTTTGGTACTTCCAAGGCCCAGAAGCCGATGAAGATTGATCAACACCCTTTTCCAGCAAATATGTTGGAGGCCAAAGGGAAGACCAAGGTATTGACGTCAGAGGCTGCTGAGAAAAACACATCAGTGGATCCCCAACATCGGATAACTACCGATGATGCAAAAAGTAAGGGTTTGCTGGGAGAAAGCAGTAGTTCCAAAAATCCTCCTCGACCTGGCATTGTGATTACTCATCGAAGGCAGCAGGAGAGTTGGCGTCAGCGAAATGACCGATATCGACAACAGCAAGAAGAGTGACGTCGGGAGGAATGTCATCGGCATAAAGATCATTGGAGGTGCCCGTTTTTCATTCATTGTTGGGAAGAAGGTATTAAATTGCCAACTGTTGAAAATTGCCCTGAGTGCAATGGTTATTATAGGGTCAATCGGTCAGAAAGGAGGTTTCAACCTGGCAATCAGGGTTTATTCATCAATGAGCCAGTCAGAGGCAGAGCATCAGTGCATGATCGGCTGGGGGCAGACTTAGTGTACATGAGAGGCTTGGTAAACGCGCTGGATATTTTCCAAGGAATCAAGAGGAGCTTGAGGAGATGGCAAACGCAAGAGTTCCCGATGAAGAAATATTCTACAGGGACCCTAACATACGTTGTGTAGAATCAACTAGGACCTGTTATCAGCCAGTTTGGAAAACCAAGTTTCCTCGATGGTGCCCGGAGGGTCTGACAAAGACACAGAGAAGGAGGATGCAACGTGAGCATCAGGAGGATTTATACCGAGAGGAAAATTCTTCCAATGAGAGGTCTGGTCATCAGCAGTGGCAGGTAAAACACAAAAATAAGGGTCCATCGGCAGATGTTAATATGGTGTTCATGTTGCCAATGGAGTTTTTGGCACTATCTGATAATGAGGAAGAAGTTGTTCTCTCTGATCAAGTAGCTCAGTTGACACTAGATCCAATGATGGCTGTTTTTGAGAAACCTACCAATGACGAGAGACAGCATCTTAAAGCTTTGTTTGTGAAAGGCAGAGTTGATGGGCAGCCTGTATCTAAGATACTCATTGACGGAGGGGCTGCGATTAATATTATGCCTTATGTGATGTATCGAAAACTTGGTAAGGGAGATCAAGACTTGACCAAAACCGATATGATGCTGAAGGATTTTGAAGGCAATGTGTCACCGGCTAAAGGGGCAGTATGCGTTGAATTGACCATTGGCAGCAAAACCTTGCCGACAACGTTCTTTGTTATTAATGGCAAGGGTGCATATAATTTGCTTCTTGGGAGGGATTGGATTCATGCTAATTGTTGTGTTCCTTCTACAATGCATCAATGCCTCGTACAGTGGATTGGGGATAAGATTGAGGTTGTTCCTGGTGATTCTTCTTATATCATCGCATCGGCAGAATCAGATACTTATGAGCGAACCAAATGCATATCAGGAGAAGTTTGGGAAAGAGAGTTCCTTAGAGTTGCTGGCTATGAAATTCCACCAATCCAAGCAGTCGGTTCTGAAGAAGAATTTTAATGGATAGGTTTGCCGATGATGGAAAATTAGGTCAAGGGTTCACATCGGCAGATGATTTAGTAGAAGTAGATATTGGTGATGGCGATAGGTCAAGACCTACTTTTATTAGTGCTAAGTTAGATTCCAAGTGTAAGCAGCAAATGACTGATTTGTTAAAAGAGTATAAAGATTGTTTTGCTTGGGATTATACTAAGATGCCTGGATTAGACCGATCGATAGTTGAACATCGGTTACCTATCAAATCTGAATTTCGGCCACATCAGCAGCCAGCGTGCCGATGCAACCCTAATATACTTCCTGACATTAAGGCCGAAATAACTAAATTAATTGAGGCAAAGTTTATTCGGCAGTGTCGATATGCAGAGTGGATCTCTAATGTGGTTCTTGTTTATAAGAAAAATGGAAAGCTTTGTGTTTGTATTGATTTCAGGAATCTTAACAAAGCCACACCGATGGATGGCTATCCAATGCCGATTGCTGATTTGTTGATTGATGCTGCAGCCGGACATCAAGTTATCAGCTTCATGGATGGTAATGCAGGTTACAATCAAATATTCATGGCTGAAGAAGATATTCCCAAGACTGCTTTTAGATGTCCTGGTCATGTAGGGTTGTTTGAGTGGGTAGTCATGACATTTGGTTTGAAAAATGCCGGTGCTACTTATCAAAGAGCTATGAACTTTATTTTTCATGAATACATCGGCACATTAGTGGAGATCTACATTGATGATGTAGTGATTAAGTCTGGAGATATCACAAAACATCTAGCCGATCTACGAAAGATACTGGAGTGCACAAGGAAGCATGGATTGAAGATGAATCCTAATAAATGTGCGTTTGGTGTATCGGCAGGTCAGTTCTTGGGTTTTATGGTGCATCAGCGGGGCATCGAAATCAGTAGGAAGTCTATTGATGCAATTAACAAGGTGGTTGCTCCTGCCAATAAAACTGAATTGCAATCTTTGATTGGTAAGATTAATTTCATCAGAAGATTCATATCTAATCTGTCGGGTAAGATCAGGGCCTTCAGTCCATTACTTAAATTGAAAGCCGATCAGAAATTTGTATGGGGAGCTGAGCAACAGTTAGCCCTAGATGAAATTAAGAAATATTTAACAAATCCTCCAGTGCTGGTTCCACCTCAACACGGGAAACCTTTCAGATTGTATTTGTCAACTGATGATACTGTTATCGGTTCAGCTCTTATTCAAGAATTTGAAGGGAAGGAACGTGTTATTTATTATTTGAGTAGAAGATTAGTGGATGCTGAAACAAGGTATTCGGCCATCGAAAAATTATGTCTGTGCTTATACTTTTCTTGTGTCAAATTAAGACATTATTTGTTATCTGCCGAATGTACGGTCATATGCAAAGACGACGTAGTCAAGTATATGCTGTCGATGCCGATATTAAGTGGTAGAATCGGCAAGTGGATTTTAGCATTATCAGAATTTGAACTACGCTACGAATCGACTAAGGCAGTTAAGGGGCAGGTTATGACTAATTTTGTCACTCAGCATTGTTATACAGTGGACTCTCTGGAGGTTGCTCCTTGGACACTTTTTTCGATGGGTCCACATGTGGTGAAGGAGCAGGTATCGGCATTGTGTTGATTTCACCTCAAGGAAGGAAGTATGAGTTTTCATCGCTGATTGTTGCTACATCGACAAACAATCAGGCTGAATACCAAGCCTTGATAAAAGGGTTAGAATTGCTGAAGGAGATACGTGCCGATGCTGTTGAAATCTTTGGTGATTCTATACTAGTTATAAATCAATTGGCTAGGATTTATGAATGCCGAAGTGAAGTTTTAATTTCGTATTATGAAAGATGTTTGCAATTGTTGAAAGGGTTTAGAGATTTTCGTCTTGAACACATTTCTCGACTGCATAATGAGGAGGCTAATCGACTAGCTTAGCATGCTTTAGGGTATCAGCCTATTCAGGAAGTGCTAACATCGGCAGTTGATACCGATGACTGGAGGAAGGAGATTGTCGATTATTTAAAGGATCCATATAAAAAGGTTGAAAGACGTATAAGGTTCCAAGCTACCAAGTATGTGCTCCTCGATGATGAATTATATTATCGAACTATAGATGGAGTTTTACTTAGATGTGTTAGCAGTGATGAATCGAAAAGCTTGATGGGTGAAATTCATGAAGGAGTGTGTGGGGCGCATCAATCGGCTTTCAAGATGAAGTGGATGATCAGAAGAAATGGATATTATTGGCCAACTATTCTTGAAGATTGTTTTAAATATTTTAAAGGGTGTCAGGGGTGTTAAAAGTTTGGTAATATTCAAAGAGCGCCTGCATCGGCTATGAACCCTATAATCAAACCTTGGCCGTTCTGGGGATGGGCTATCGATCTCATCGGTCAGATTTATCCGCCATCGAGCAAAGGACATAAATTTATTCTGGTTGCTACTGATTATTTCACAAAATGGGTTGAGGCAATTCCTTTAAAAAAGGTGACATCGGCTAATATGATCGATTTTGTGAAAGAGCATATTGTTTACCGATTTGGTATTCCTCAGACTATCACTACCGATCAGGGTACTATGTTTACATCGGGAGAATTTGATGAGTTTGCTGTAGGTATGGGAATTAAAGTTTTAAATTCTTCTCCATATTATGCTCAAGCTAATGGTCAAGCTGAGGCTTCTAACAAAGAGATCATCAAACTCATTAAGCGCAAAATTGAAGAAAATCCTAGGAGGTGGCATACAGTATTAAATGAAGCCTTGTGGTCATATCGGATGTCATATTATGGTGCAACCAAAGTAACGCCTTATCAGTTAGTATATGGACACGATGCAGTATTGCCTTAGGAAATTAAAATTGGCTCTAGGCGAATACTTTCTCAAAATTAGCTGACGGCCGATAATTATGATACCCTTATGAAGGATGAGTTGGAAGATGTGGCGGGTCATCGGTTAAGGGCTTTAGTTAGCATTGAAGAAAATAAGAAAAGAGTAGCCAGATGGTATGACAAGAAGGTGAAGGTAAAGGAGTTTGCCGATGGAGATCTGGTCTGGAAATTGATTTTACCGATTGGGACTAAAAGTTCAAAGTTTAGAAAGTGGTCTCCTAATTGGGAAGGTCCATATCGGATAAATCAGTCTGTTCCTGGTAACGCATATATTCTAGAAACCCTCGAAGGGGTTGTGTTTCCCAGAGCATTAAATGGAAAATATTTAAAGAAGTATTACCCTAGTATCTGGATGGATGCATAAAAGTATAAGTGCCGATAACAGTCCTATCGGCTAGAATTATGCGAGGGTGTTAATGTCTCATAAAGTGCCGATGTAATAGACAAGATTTACAAGTTTAACAAGGATTGTATAGCCGATATCGCACGCAGGCGAATCTGGTCGGCTTCCTTCATTTCTTTGATGTCTTCATCGACAGCACCCTCCACCGGCTTCAGTTTTTTCTTCATGGCCAAGGCTTTGCGAGCCTGGATGTCTCTTTCTTGCTAAAGGGCCTTGATAGCATCGGGTAGCTGGCTTTCTTCTTGTTGAGCATGAGTTAAGGCTGCCTCGACTTCTTTCAATTCAGCCAATAGAGCCATCTTCTTTGTCGATAAATCTAAGATTTTCTACTTAAGTTCAGCGCCTGAAGTCTGCAAGTTGCCGATGCCCTTGTGCTTCTCATCGGCAATTTGTTTCAGTTGTAGCATCTCTTCTTTGAGTTGAGCCTGAGCTGCTCTATCGGCAATACATTGAGCAGCCCATTGATATTGCAATTGGCGGCTTTCTAAATGGGCTACTGGGAAGAGTACTTCTTCAACGTCGGTAGGGACCTGGCCATAGATTGTTTTGAAAATTGCCTTTGCGGGGTCCGAATCATCTACCAGTTGGGCGGTATCCTGCTGTAACAAGCTCAGGAGAGCTTCCAACTTGGACTTAGTTTCTGCCGATATTGTTCCCAGTGCAAGGGAAGAACTTGTTTCCTCTCCATCATCATCAGAGACGTCAATGGCAAAGGAGAATAGACTGTTTGGGGAGTCTTGTTCCTGAGGAAAAGAAAAGGAGGTCAGTTAAGGATAAGTATGAGTATTGTAAATCAACTAGGTCAATCGGTTTACCTGTTTCAAGGCAATTTCCTGTGCTTGACTGGAGGAAGCAGCTTGGAGTATGCCATGTGGGGGATCGGCTGAGCTTGCCGATGGGATATCCTCTATGACCTCATCGGTGGTTGGCTCTTGGGATATGATGACCGATGACATTGGGGCAGATGTGGGGATCGGCATGGACTTCTGTCGTTTTGGCTGTGCCTCGACATCTGTTAAGGCTTTGCGCTTTGCTTGGGCATCAGCAACGGTTGGCTGGGGGGCATCGGCACTTGTTGGTTGTGAAGCTTGGACATCTGGTACGCTTGCCAATGTACCCATTTGTTGCTGCAAAACAAGTGTAAGGTATGATATTTAACAGATAAAATGTGAAATCAAAGGGATACCTCTGAAGGTTTGTCAGAAGAAGTGGTGCTTGATATCGGAGGAATTACCGATGACGATCCAGCAGCGGCTCTTACCCCCTGATGATTAATGTTAATACAGTTTGTGATCGGCATAAGTAGGAATAAACAAGGTTGTTACCTTGAATGCCTTGACCAAGGTTGTAGCAGCAGCCGATGGAGTGGCCCTAGCTGTAGCCAATTTGGACTTGGAGGTGATGGTCTTGGTACGGATCTTCTGGTGAGTCAAAGCAGCTAAGGTGGGGGCGTTGTAACCGATCGGTGATATCGGGGAAATAGGCCGAAGATCGAAGGGTTTCCCACTTTTGCTCATAGTTGGTGCTGGGTTGTTAACCTATCACGAGAAAGTTAGTTACCGATATATGAAAGGAAAAAGCGGAAGGGAGCTAAAAGGAACTTACTGCATCATCGGGGATGGCATATTCAGGGTCGATCATGTGCCGATATGTGTGAGCAGATGTTGCAAACAGTTGTTCCCTCCACTCTCGCCACCATTGCTTATATGATTCGGTGATGAAAGATACTAGCGTCCAGACGGATATATCGACATTTGTAGTATCGGCATCGGGGGAGAGTTGCACTACCCTATTCCAATCTGTTCCGCAGGTGATTGTTTCTCTGGGTTTGATCACATCGACAAAACAAAGTTTGATTGGCAGTTGCCCAAAAGCCAATTGACGGGATACTGCCAATGGGTTGTAAAACTCATATGTGATATTGGTGTTTTTTCCACTACCGAATGTGTTTACTGGAATTGCCCTAGGAGTAATGATAGCCATCATGAGCTCATTATCTTGATTCAGAGTGTCATTGGCAAAGTTGAAAAGGAGGGGGAATCTATTTTCTTCATCAATATAAGGCACCCAGGCCCTATGATCACGAGAAAGACCATTGTAGAAGCTTTGGAAGAATCTGCCGATCTGGTCTTCATTGGCCTCTGTTCCAGGAAGGACAATTATGGCTTCACCAAAATTGAGGGGTGAGCGTGTTGCCGATTCTTCATCCCCAAGCACATGGTCTTCAGCAATTTCTCGTGGGAATTGTTGGGCAAAGAAGTCCCATTGCAAATGTTTGTGCATATGGGTATTCAGCCACATGTTGATAAACCACCACGGGCCTCCTAAGTTGCCGATGGGTTCACCAAGCAGAAGTTTCTGAGACACTTGATGAAGAAGATGGTAAGTGGAGCTCAGAAGGTATCGGCCAAGAGGGAACCTTACACCATTGGCCAAGAGTTCAGCCGCGGGGAGGAAGGCGTTGGTTGGTCCTACTGATCGACCACAGAAGATAAATTTTTCTAACCACATATTCAAGAATGTGGCATGTTCCCTCTGGTTAACTGTCCCGGTCTTCTGGCATTCTTGAATGTATCCTGTCCAACCGCCGATGTTGCGGGTATTCACCCTATGTTCAGGTTTTCTGCCATAGATGGAGCCTTCATCGGCCGTTGAAATATCCAAACCAGTGAGCATGTAGACATCGGCAAGTGTGGGAGTAGCTGGGCCATGTCCAAACATAAAAGTGTTTGTTGTGTCTGACCAGAAGTAAGCAGCTGCAATAATCATTGACTCATTCTTCTGCATATCGGCAATAGATAGCCTAATGCATTGATCTAGCTTCCGTTCTACCCAGTATACTTGCATCGACCTATTGACCCTTAAGTACCAATCTTTCCACCCTTTGGTAGTTTTGGGCCAAGATCGGAATGTATCTTTCCATAAATTCAGAGAGAAATTTTGGGCTCTAAAGGGGATTCTATTGACTTCTGCATTAATCAGATCGGTTGGATCTGGGTTACCCATTGGTCCTAGGCATTGGATATGTGGCTGATCGGTTGGAATAATTAATTTGTTGCGCAGTTCCTAAGTTTAGAGGATCCAAAGAACAAAAGAAAAGAAAAAGTTACCAACTGTATGAACTCGCGAAGACTAGAGGAATCGAGGTAAAAGATAATGGGAGTGGAACGAACCGTAGGGACGTCGAAGTTGATTGCCATTATCTTGAAGTAGATGGGGGCACGAGCCGGAGACTCGAGGTTGACGCTGGAGAGAGGTTCTTGTTGGTTGAGGTCGCATAGTTGTTCGTCGGAGTCGCTGCCGGAAAGAGAAAATGTCAAAGGTTGGAGTCTGAGGGTAGGAGATGAGCGTTCTGGAGAAATCTATTTATAAGCCGCTTGGAGTAGGGGTATTTTGGACTTATCTCTATACCGCGCACATATAGGTCAAGGTAGTTCAGATGGATATGGTAACTGTTCGCACGATAATCAAGGGATTGTACAGATGATTTGATGGCAAGTAATCATGATTTGGAAGAGATATCGGTACAGTAATCATGATTTGGAAGAGATATCGGTACAGGATGTTTCAATTCTGAAAGTGGCGGCATTATTATGTTAGGATCTTGCCGATGGATTATTGTTTCGATATCTTAACTATAATCAAGGCAAGAGTGGTTGGCAATTGTGCGATATTTACTGAGGTGCGTGAATCAGGATTAGATTTGATTAGATTTGATAACAGATCAAGTTTTGGCTTGAAGGATGAGTTACGGTAATTGGGCGAAGGCAAACGTTATCTGGAGTAAATTTCGGAGCATTAGTAGTTTTATACTCCGAAATTGGGGGGCATGTGTTGACACCATTTTTTGCATGTGTCAAAATGATCAGAGTGGGCTAATCGGCAGGAGGAAAGTTACTATATACGCTGACAGCCGATGAAGGTCAGCTTGTAAAGACGGTTGCCGATGAATGGTGGAGATCGATGGAAAGGTTGATTTAGACTTGGGCGTTGCCGATAGAGTTGAAGATGTTATTGCCGATGCCGATGAAGGAAGGCTTGAAGACTACTGCCGATGAAATAGGAAGTATGCCGATGAAAAGGAGGTCGGTGAGAATTCCATCGTAATTGAGGTGGACAGGGAAATAGTTAGGAGTTGATTTTCTTTTCTATATTTGTTAAAATATGATTCATGTAAGAGTCACGTGTTTCCTTAGATATGGACTTGGTGTCCTAGTTGTATTTGGTTATGTCTCTTTAGATCAGAGTATAAATGTCGATTGAAGGGCAGTGTAATAGATATATCAATCAATATCAAAACCAATTTTTACTCCTATTTGCATCTACTTACTTTTCGGCGACTTCGTCAATTTGCATATTTTTCCTTTTTACGAGTTCTCATTGATTCGGCGAGTTGCATAGCTTCAGTGCGACCTTCGGCGATCTTCGAGGTCCGCATGAGTACCTCTTGGCCGTGACTTCCGGGCGTATCGCTGTTGTCAGGACCAAAGTGCTCGTATCTTCATCCTTGTCGATTAACAGGTCAAATCGACTGGCATGCTTTGGATATCGATTCGGGTATTAGCCCTTTGTGTTTGCAGATCCACTTTTTGCATCAACACAATGCTCCATGGGATGAAGTACATCACCACTGTCAGTATGTCTCACATCACACCGCAAGATTGAACGACTACATCAACATCTAGCTTGGGGGAAGAGCATCCCCCATGTATCCAACTAAGTATTTTCTTTCCTTTTTATTGATTTTACTTTATGAGTTTTCTTAACTAGTAACAATAATAGTCTAAAATAATGAAAACAAAATAAAAAGGTGTGTCTGATTTGCTTGATTTTATTTTTAAGAAGTTGTTAATAAAATGAACTCTAAAGATAATCTCTTAACATGGAAATGATGAATAGTTGCTCTGTTGCAATTGTTGGTATTTGTTAACGCACACAGAGCAATTACTAGGAATGATCCATAAGCGCACAGATACCGATATAGCACTTCACCTGGGGGGTTTTAAATATCATATCCATAGGAAAACATGTGAGTGCAACTAAGTCTATGCTTAACCCCTGAGAAGCATCAAGGACGGAGATGATAGGTACATAGAGAAGATCACTAAGGTCTTCTAATTCTACCCTCGCAAGCTATGTCTAGTATTGTTCAACTGGGGACATTGCTTAAGAAAAGACACTAGCAGAGGATGCTTTCCTTAGCAACCAGGTCCTACTTGTCCTACAAACGAAAGGTGGACTATAGAAGATTCAACGAGAAATTCACCCTCATGAGCTACCACCAATCTAGAAAGTAGGGTGCATGTACGAGTAACCTGAATCTAAGCACCATGCTTGAAAGAATCTAGGCCCCTAGTTGGGTTTTGATGATTAATGATGACACGAGATTACTATGACTAACGTGTGTTTTGTAGAGACATTGTGAGTTAGGTCATGGTAATGGAAATTGATTGTGCAATATGGTTTTCATGCCCCCATCGATGGAATTTGATTCGGTTTTCAAAGGATGGACAACAAGGTTAAGGACATACTAGTTCTAAGTGTCAATTGGAGTTGGAGAGACACTTAGAGTAGTTTAGGACTTTGTTTTTCCTTTGTCCATACTATTAAGGGGGTATGGACTAGTAGCTTGACCTAGGTGAGTCTAATGAGTTAGGTGTGGTGCACACTTGCCAAACTTAGCATTATGTAGCTCAGGTGAAGCCCTTAGATCAATTGGAAGAAACTTCATTCACATAGGATTTCGATTTGAAAGTGAATGGAGGGTCATTTGAGTGACCGAACGCTAGTCACGCAGTGACCGAATGCTGGGGCGTGCATTCGGTCATTTCATTTGACCAGAGCTAGCGGTCTGGTACTAACTGGACGCTGGAGGAAAGAGCACTAGACGCTGGGGTCCTGCATCCGGTCATTAATAGAGAGGCACTAGAGAGGTATTTTCATGAACGGACGCATCCGGTGGGTGCTAACCGGATGCTGGCTAGAGTCCTATCACAACTTAATGGCTCTTTCTGACAGAGGATGAACCTAAATTGACCGCAGCATCTGGTCAGCCCGTCGAGTGCTGACTTAGCCTCCCAATGGCTTGTTTTGTTTGAGGAGGTATAAATACTTCCTCTATTTATCCATAGGAGGTCTCTGGCTCATTTGTTCAGCTGAGAAACACCTTTGGAGTGCAAGGAAGTGCAAGAGCCTAGTGGGGTCCTAGAGAATTGCTAATCCAAGATTAAGGACCTCATTAGTACATAGGGAGTAGGAAGTGTGCATCCACTCATCTCATTAGGCTTGGTTGGGTCAAGTGAGAGTTCGTGCTTGTTACTCTTGGTGATCGCTGTCACCTAGATGGCTCGGTGGTGATTGGAAGCTTGGTGATCATCTGGCGGAGCTTGTGGATGACCCAAGTCATCCTGTGAGCGGTTGTGGGCTTTTCACCAAGACAGAGTGTCGAAGAATCAGCCCATAGAGAGCACTTGGTACTTGCGTGGATCGAGGGGGCTACACCCTTGCGCGGGTGCTCCAACGAGGACTAGTGGGAGTGGCGACTCTCCAATACCTCAAGAAAAACATTGACGTGTTCCTTTCCCTTTTACTTTGAGCATTTACATTCAAGCATTTCTATTCATGTCTTTACTTACTTAGAATTGCCATGCTAGAGTAGGATTGGAACCTAGGGTGCAAAACTTTTCTCCGGTAGAACAAGAGACACACTACTAGGCACTAGGGGTGAAATGGGTTAATGTAGGTTTTAATTCTCACAAGAAATTTAGAATTAGCCTAATTCACCCCCCTCTTGGGTATCTTGATCCTTTCAATTGGTATCGGAGCCTCGTGCTCCTATAATTAGGCTTAACCGCTTAGAGCAAGATGTCCCACGGGGATGGACCTCCTTCTATCTCTGAGGGAGATGATTTTCCTTATTGGAAAATTCGCATGGAGGCGTACCTAGAGGCTATAGATGTTGGAGTGTTTAGAGCCGCCACACAAGGTTTTCCCGAACCTAAGGATACCGGTCACCTCCAAGGTGATGAAATGCACTATGAGAAGTGGAACGCAAAGGCTAGAAACACTCTCTTTAGAGGCCTTTGTAAGGACATGTTCAACCACGTGAGGAACCACAAGGACGCCCATTCACTATGGTCGAACATTTGTGCGCTCCATGAGAGAACCCAAAGTGAGCATGAGGAATGCTATCATCTTGTCATGAAAAAGTTTAATTCCTTTGAGATGTATCCCAAGGAAAGTGCCAATAAAATATACTCACGCTTGAATGTTCTTGCAGAGAAAGTCAATGGACTTGGTCTCACAAAAATGTACTCACAAAATTGACAAATATGGGCACATTGTGACAGTGCTTCATCAAGGTGATCTTTCCACCGCTACACCAACACAAATATTGGGAAAGATCAATGCACATGAGATGTACATGCACATCACACCTCAAGATGACTCTTCCTCTACCAAGAAGAAAGATTTGGCATTCAAGGCTAGTCATGACAAGGGCAAAGCAAAGGTTGATTTTGATAGTTCAAGTGAAGATGACATTGATGATGCAAGCCTTGCTCTCATGGTGAGGAAGACCGCCAAGATGCTTAAGAAGCTTAACAAGAATGGCGTCAAGTTTGATGGCAAGAAGAAGAAATTTTTCACAAGTAGTAGAAGGAAGCCTATCTCTGAAATGGATTGCTACAATTGTGGAGAGCTTGGTCATCTAGCTCATCAATGCCCCAAACCTAAGAAAGACAAGTACAAGAAGAAGTACAAGGGCAAGAAAGATGACTCAAGCGATGATGAAGATGAGAAGAAGAACAAGCCATATAAGAAGAAAGATGGCAAGAAGAGGGACTTCCACAAGAAGAAAAATGGTAAGGCCTACATTGTTGGTGATTGGCTCACGGACATTAAATCATCAAATGCCTCATCCGATGATGATAGTGATGATGAGAAGGAGAAGGTGGCCGCCATTGTGATTGACTCTTCATCACCTTCATCTACACCACCGCCATCATCCTCTACACACCTATGCCTCATGGCCAAGGGTGAAAGAAAGGTACAAAAAGATGATGATAGTAGTGATGATGATTAGTCACAAAAAAAGTAGTGATGATGATTATGCTAACCATGATGATAGTGGTAGTGATAGTGATGAAGAATTTGAGTCACCCTCTTATGATGATCTTATCAAATTGCCAAAACCAATACACTAAAATCATTAGAAAGACGAGTTAAAAATGAAAAGCTTGAACTTGAGAAGGACTCACTCTTAGCTAAGTATGACATAGTCGAGAAGGCTAGTGATGAGCTTAGAGAAGAAAACAAAATTGTGTCATCCAAACTCAAGGAGCCCAAAGTTGCTAAAAAGGAGCTTAAAGAAAACATGATAAACTTGAGAAGGTGCACAATGAGCTCACCACTAGCTACAAATTGCTAAAAGATGAGTACACCAACCTCAAGATCAATCATGATAATCTTGTTGTTTCTCATGAGTTTTTATCCAATGAGCCACATAATGCTACTAACCATGTTGTTAAGATTGATATAGCTACATCATGTGATGACTTGATTGTTGGGAGCATTGAGCAAGGTTCTAGTAGCAAAGGCAAGCAAGTGGTTGAGGCCAACAACTATGATGACTATGTCAAGCTCAAAAATGAGAATGAGAAGCTCAAGAAAGATCTTGAAAAGGCATCAACCACCAACACAATTGTGATAAAGAATCTTGACAATGATCATTAGTTGGCTCTTGAGAATGAGAAGCTTAAGGAAGAGAACAAGAGGCTCAAAATGGAGAAGAATCATGATGTGCTTAGAGAGGAGAATAAGAAGCTCAAGCTAGAAAAAGAACATCTCAAGACCGGTTTGAGCAAGTTCACAGGAGGCCAACATCTACAAAGTGAGCTACTCATGGACACCGTGATAAAGATGGATAGAAGTGGCATTGGTTACTTGGCACATCAATAGAAGAAAGCTCAAGCTCAACATCATCAACAAAAGTCAAAGCCTAAGACAAAGATATGCTTTGAGTGTGGACAAGAAGGTCACTTTGCTCATGAATGTCAAACTCCTCCACCACAACTCTTGCCCAAGAATGCTAGACCCTTTGCCTTCAATGCTCACTACATGCTAAGAAAGGATTCTAGTGGAAAGATGAAAGTCAAGTTCTTAGGTCCACCCAACAAGAATAGACCTAAGCAAATTTGGGTTGCTAAGTCACTAGTTGAGAAAGTCAAGGGCACTCATCAAGTTTGGGTCCCTAAACAACAAGCTTGATCTCTTGTGTGTAGGTGAACTACAAGATCGGTGGAAGTCATTGGGTTATTGATAGTGATTGCACTCAACATATGACTGGTGATCCTCATATGTTCACCTCAGTAGATGAAGATGTAGATGGACAAGAAAGAATTACACTTGGAGATAATTCAAAGGGCAAAGTTTAAGGATTGGGCAAAGTTGCAATATCAAATGTGCTCCATGTTGCTTCATTGAGTTTTAATTTGCTATCCGTTGGACAATTATGTGATCTTGGCTTTTAATGTTTGTTCATCGAGAAGGAAGTGTTTGTGTCAAAGGTAGATGATGATCAAGTCATATTCAAAGGCTTTAGATACAACAAGCTATATCTAGTGGATTTCACCTCCGAAGATGCTAACTTGAAGACATACTTATTCACCAAAACAATACTTGGGTGGCTATGGCATAGAAGACTTGCACATGTGGGGATGGGCTCACTCAAGAAGCTAATTAAGAATAATTTGGTGAGAGGGTTGAAGGATGTGAAATTTAAGAAGGATAAGCTTTGTAGTGCATGTCAAGCCGGCAAGCAAAAGTTGCAAATACTCATCCAACCAAAGCTTATATGTCAACAACAAGAGTGCTAGAGCTTCTACACATGGATCTATTTGGACCAACAACATTCAAGAGCTTGGGCAGAAATCTCTATTATCTTTGTGATAATTGATGACTACTCTAGATACACATGGGTGTAAATCCTTCATGACAAGACCGAGGTGGCATCATGTTTCAAGAAGTTTGCCAAGAGAGCACAAAATAAATTTGATGTGAAGCTTAAGAAGATAAGAAGTGATAATGGAAGAGAATTTGACAACACAAACATTGAAGCATATTGTGATGAAGTTAGGATCAAGCATGAGGTCTCTGCATCTTACACTCCTCAACAAAATGGTGTAGTAGAAAGGAAGAACCGGACTCTTAGCACCCTTGCAAGAATAATGCTAGATGAGTACAATACACCGGAAACTCTATGGGCGGAAGCAATCAACACCGCATGCTATGCATCCAACCGCCTATTCCTTCAAAAGTTTCTTGGCAAGACCCCTTATGAGTTGCTCAATGGGAAGAAGCCGGACGTCTCATTCTTCCGGGTGTTTGGTTGCAAATGCTACATCTACAAGAAGCGGCAACACCTAGGAAAGTTCCAAAGACATTGTGATATTGGTTTTTTTGTTGGTTACTCATCAAAGTACAAAGCATATAGAGTATTTAATCATGCCACCAGCTTGGTTGAAGAAACATATGATGTGGAATTTGATGAATCTAATGGCTCCTAAGGAGCACATGAGAATCTTGATGATATAGGTGATGAACCATTGAGGGATGCCATGAAGAATATTCCAGTTGGAGACATCAAGCCTAAAGATGATGAAGATGATGTACAAGTGATTGATCCACCTTCTTCATCAAATGTGCCACAAGATGATGACAAAGATGAGATAATTGAAAATGAGGACACTCATGTCTCTCATGATCAAATGGTGGCACAAGCTAGAGATATTGATGCTCCACAACCACGCCCCTCGAGTGGTTGATAGAAGAAAGTCTCCCCTACTACAAGCACATCCACAAGATCTCATCATAGTGAGTCCTACAAAGGGTGTAATGACTCGCTCTCAAAAATTTGCTTCATTTATTGAACATCACTCGTTTGTTTCTTGCATGGAGCCTAAGAATATAGATGAAGCTCTTCAAGATTCGGATTGGATAAATGCCATGCATGAAGAGTTAAACAACTTCACCCGCAATGAAGTTAGTACACTTGAAGAGTGTTGGCGGTTCTAAACTCTTATATTTTGACCGCCAAATTAATCTAAAATGATAATATTTCATGCTACATGCATTAGAGCATAATATTAATTTATCTAACAAGTTCCATGAGTTTTGGTTGTCTAAGTTGTTTGGCAGGATATACTCAAAATACGAGTCAAAAGATAATATATAGTGCATATATAGCTCGGCGGAAATTGGACAAGAAAATATATCCAAATATTTGATGCCACAAAACAGTCTCAAATAAATATTTAAACTGCACCGTTGCTAAGAGCTAGGTGAGATGATTATTATTTACTATATTTAGTGCTCCAAATAAAAAGATATATTTTACAAATTATAAAAGAAGCATAGCACCTAATGCAATGTGATCAGCACTCAAAAGCTAGAACAGTACAGGACCATGGGGCCCAGGCCCAGCCAATGCACGACGTTCATTTCAACTAGCGGCATGAGGCAGCAGCAGCGTCAGCAGGCCAGGCTTCACCACTACTAGTACTAGTGTTCGGAGGCCAACGTTTCCAATTCGTACAGCAGCATGCATGCAGGGCCAACCGGGCCCCAGCCCAGCAGCCATTGTCGTATTGGAAACGCAGCAGGAAGGAGCAGAACAGGCTAGGCAGGCCCCACGTGCTCCTCGTTTTCTCCATGCACGCAGGAGCAGCCCAGGAGGCAGCGCCGGCCTGTCAACGGAGTCGTCCAAAGCTGGGCGTGTTCCCGTGCGCTCGTACGAAGGAGCAGCTGGGCTGGTGATCCAATGTCGCAGAAGGAACGTCCGTCGGTGGAGAACGTACGGCGTCGGTAATTTCAAATTCCACCGACATGCGGAGGTCGGTATTGAATGAGTGGGGATCCTGGAATATTTCCAGGAGCATCTCTACATGCTCAAGTTTTCTCCCACCTATAAATACAGGGTCCCTCTATATTTGTAAGGACACCACCAGGAGAAGCTGCACTCTACACTTCAAGATGTAATAGTAGTATAGCTATAGTTGGGAGTTAGGGAGAGATGTGCAAGTTCTGGAAGAGCCCTCAGAGGTCCAGCAAATCTTGTATCAGTCCTTTGTAAGACTCAAGTATTTTCATATTTATCTTTTCTAATTACTGAAATGTCCTTCATGGTTATCTATTTCATACCTTAGTGTTTTAGCTAAGCATGATTAGTATAGTGGTTTATACCTTGGCATGGGATCTCCGTTCGACCGAATGCTCTAGTTTTCACGTGAAGCTAGAGTAGTAATCGATAGTGTGGACGTGGTGTCTAGACTGTCGGTTACCTGAGGTTGCGCCCAACCCTACGAATAGATGTGGTAGCCCCGGAGGTGACAGCTCCGACCAGGCCTTTGTAGTCCACCACGATCGGGTTGGTGTTTTCGTAGAGCTTTTGGCAGCCTTTCCCCGATCACCCCTTCCCAGTCTTTTCAAGCATCGGAAAGGTACTGCTGCTCCGAAGTGCCATGGTGTGAACGCTATGTCTGATCTTTGCTTAGTTAATAGCTTTGGTCTGCTCTAAAATAGAACCACAGTAATAGAGAAGTTTAAAGGAATCTTGACCTCTCCCGTTGTCCTCCCAGCTTAGCTGTCTTCTCTTTTAATCTTACCATGAGTTCTCCTATGTGTGTGTCATATTCCAAAACTCATATATTTATCACCTTAACCCCACATTAGTCTAGTCGGTACACTAGTTAGCAGATACATGATGGTTATCTACCAACTTTTTTAATTAACCGTTGCTTCCCTGCGGATAAATACGATACCCTGGAATACTCTTGGGTGAAAGCTACAACGGTATCCATGCGCTTGCGGATTTCTCTGTTTGCGTTAACAAATACCAGCAAAGAGCGACCACAAGGTGCAATAGTCATTGAAACAAAGTGGGTATTCCGCAGCAAGCAAGATGATCAAGGCATTGTAGTGAGAAACAAGGCAAGACTAGTTGCAAAGGGGTTCTCTCAAGTTGAAGGGTTGAATTTTGGAGAGACCTTTGCACCGGTTGCAAGACTTGAAGCCATTCGTATCCTCCTTGCATATGCATCGCATCATGAAATGAAATTATATCAAATGGATGTGAAAAGTGTATTTTTAAATGGCTTCATAAATAAACTAGTCTATGTTGATCAACCTCCCGGGTTTGAAGACCCTAGATATCCTAATCATGTTTATAGGTTGTCCAAGGCGCTATATGGGCTCAAGCAAGCCCCAAGAGCATGGTATGAGTGCCTTCGGGATTTCCTCATTGAGAAGGGCTTCACCATTGGAAAGGTCGACACTACACTATTCACCAAGAAGCTTGATAGAGAGATCTTCATTTGCCAAGTCTATGTTGATGATATAATATTTGGCTCATCAAATGAAGATTATTACAAAGAGTTTTATGAATTGATGTCGAAGGAGTTCGAGATGTCCATGATTGGAGAGCTTATATTCTTTCTTAGTTTTCAAATCAAGCAAATGAGAGAAGGAATTTTCATCTCTCAAGAGAAGTACACCAAGGATCTTCCCAAGAGGTTCAAGATGGATGAATGTAAGCCAATCAAGACACCTATGGCAACCAATGGACATCTTGACCTAGATGAGGGAGGTAACCCGGTTGACCAAACTCTCTACCGTTCTATGATTGGTAGCTTGTTGTATTTAACCGCATCTAGATCCGACATCATGTTTAGTGTGTGTATGTGTACTAAGTTTCAAGCTAATCCTAAGGAAACTCACTTAATTGCCGTAAAAAGAGTCCTTAGGTATCTTAAGCACGCACCAAGCATTGGACTTTGGTATCCCAAAGGAGCTAGATTCGAACTAGTGTGCTATTCCGATTCGAATTATGCCGGTTATAAAGTTGATAGAAAAAGCACATCCGGAGGGTGGCATTTGCTTAGTAGATCACTAGTGTCTTGGTCATCTAAGAAATAAAATAGTGTGGCGTTGTCCACCGCCGAGGCCGAATACATTGCCGCAGGGGCTTGTTGTGCACAAATTTTATATATGAAGCAAACCTTACTAGACTATGGTGTAGTTCTAGAGAAGGTACATCTCTTGTGTGACAATGAGAGCACGGTAAAACTTGCAAACAACCCAGTTCAACACTCGCACCAAGCACATAGATATCCGTCATCACTTTCTTAGAGATCATGTTGCTAAAAATGATATTTCACTAGAAGGTGTAAGGACCGAGGATCAATTGGCGGATATCTTTACTAAACCACTAGATGAGGCTATATTTTGTCGATTAAGGAATATACTCAATGTGCTTGATCTAAGTAACTTCACTAAAAAATGAGATTGTGCTATCCCTTGCATTGCATTGTAATATAAAACATGTTTAATTTTTAGTAATACACTTAGAGCTTGTCTAACATGGTTAAGATAACCGTCGAAAAGCATGTGAAAAAGCTTAACCTTGGATCAAACTTGACAAGCAACTAGATTTACCTTTCAAGTATTGCATTGCATATGCATGTGTGTTGCTTTGTTGTTTCTTTTCGGTTATCTTTTGAGCAACCGTTGTGTTGATCCAAGAGAGCATTTGAAGCTCCTTGTTGGTGCTTCTTAGTGAAAATAGAAAAGTCTACAAGCGCATGGAAGTACCGTTGTAGCACTTCACCCGGAAGTATTCAGGGTATCGTATTTTCCCAAAGGAACGATCTTGTAAGTAGTATCTTTGCTAGTTTACCTAGGAGAATTGGTTGAGGGATAACTTGGGTAGTGAGGTTCTTCTAATGACAAAAACCTTAAGCGAGGATACTTTTGTTACTACAGACTCACTCACTACAAGAAATCTTGTTTTTTATGACAAAACTCCTCATGACGGGTCCTAGTTTCGTCTTATAATGTTGACATATTGTGACGCAGTTTTTTGTGTCGTCATAAACTCATGAGCCGAGGAAACATTTGTGACGACAGAACTTTTTATGTCACAATAGGCACAAAGTTTCGTCACAGTTAGTTAGGCGCCTGGAGCTAGTCTGACGACTTCATTTTGTGACGCGATCTATTTTCTTTATGTGACTGTTTGGGTGCGTCACCTTATGTCATTACAAAAAATAAACTTGCCCCAACGTCCGTATACTCCATGGCAGGTGGACCCTGTCCGCTCGGTTGACCATTCCATTTTCCCCATTCCCCATCCGTGCCCGACCAGACCGAAGACGGCGGCGAACGGCAGGCGGACAGCGGCGAGCGGCAGGTGGCGAGCGGTGGGTGTCCTCTGGGTGAGCGGTGGGCGCGTGGTGGCGTGTGGGCGCAGCACGGCTGCAGGGCGGTGCAGGCTCCCCTTTCCCCAGCTGACGGTGCGGCGCAGTTGGCGGAGGGAGCGCGAGATCCGCAGTGAGGCAAGCCGGTGAGTGCGGATCCCCGGTCAACGTCGTGACTGCATCAGGTTGGTACTCGGTGGCACATGGTGGGTAGTGGCACCGTCAATCCCCGACCCACCCCCTCCATTTGGTCGACAGTGGCTCCCTGATCCCCTCCCCGTTCTTCTTTGTAGTGTTCAATAGCTATTGGTCAATGCGATGTGAAATGGCTAATCAGCTGCATCTGCATCAATCAGGTATAATGTCAGAGGCCTCATCGTCTACTGTTCGTACTCGGCGGCCAAGCGCATCAAGGGATGCCATGCAACCCAGACCTCTAGCTGTTGTTGCTGCAGGCACGGTGCCTACTGGTGTCGATCTGGAGGCGCCGATCGATGATGTGACTGGGTTGCCGTTGATAATGTGCCCGGATTGCAGGGATGTGAGGGTGTTTGCTGCGACTACCATCTACTCCAATAACATTGGAAAGAGATATTTCAAGTGCCCCAGGAAGACCTATACAAATGTTAGTGAATTGGTTGAATTTGCATACCCAAATTTCAAGTGCCCAGATTGCAGGGATGTGATGATGCGCTTGAATTTTGGATGCAGGCAACATGTAGTCGGTATTGGTTCGAGGAAGAATATGTGGTCTTCCTTCGTGATAATGGATATCTACCGCCAGCTACCTCGACCATTGCAGCAGTTTCGACGGGAGAAGTTCCAGAGCTCATGGGAAAAATTGAGAGCTTGGAGCACAATCTGAACAATTTGAAGGAAATTGTTGTCAAGAACAGTGAAGGCATGGGAAGCTGCATTTGTCTAGTGTGTGGATGTCTAAATGTAACAGTATTCCTAGTATTGGCCATCTTCTTCGTTGTAGCTTTTGTGTTGAAGTAGGCGACATGTAGTGCATGCTGTAGTGTTGAAGAACATGTTGTAGTGAACCTGTTGAGTGGTGGATGTATGTGCACTTGCTATGAAATATGGGCCTTTCTGCTCTTGGACATCACTTGTGTAACATGGTGTGATGTATGTGCACTTGTTATGTTTGAAATAAAGATCCATTATGCTGTGATGTGAAAGTTGTGTGGGTTGAAATATTTGCAGCCTGTATGTAAGTTCCATCATATACATATTATGACAAATTTTGTACTTTCCCTGACATGGTTCTGTGGTCACAAAGTTGTGTGCATGAATATATCACCTGTGTGGGATGAAATGTTGGCAGCATGTATATACTATGACAAATGCTTTACTTTGCAAGACATTCTCTTGTGGTCATAAAAACTTGCAGCATGTTTTCTAGGCAGCAGTGTATACATATATCATGTCCATGAATTATGAGAAGCATTATAGCCTGAGTAACTTGCACCATGAATGAAATATAATGTCTTACACCAGAATAAGGCACTTAAAGAAATTCATTGTTCCAAGTTACAACAAAATCACAAATACAAGTAGATGGTTCACAAAAATGTTCAGAAATGCAAAGTTTAGTCATCATCAATGTCTTCATCAGACATATTTCCTTCATCTGGACTATGGTACTCAAGGAAGGTTTCATCTTCGTCATCTTCATCTTCGTCGTATGTTTCCTCACCGTGAAGTATATGTTCCTGTCGACGGATGCTCTCGACAAGGTCTCTACTGACAGGGCTGCCTGGTTGATCCATGTGCAGCAAATCCAATTCAGGATAAATGTCCCCAACTATACCATCTCTGGAAGAAGTATTCTCCGACAAAGTGATAGTAAAATAGTTCAAAAATCCTATAATCTAAGTTAGGGTTTCATGAACTAGAGGTGAGACATGTATTTTTTGTGAACAAAATTATCGTCACTTTGTCGGATGACCGAATGACCAAAATAAGAATTGTTGCTCTTGATGAGTTGTTCAACTCTTGTATTCATGACTTTTACAGATGAAATGATTTGGAGGTTCAAATTTTGGTTTGAAGTTGCAAATTTTAAAAGTTGAACTTGTTCCTTTGATCAAACTTTGCACCATAAAAATATAAGCGAATACAACTCAATATTTTGATACATCATGATTTTAGAAATTTTTAGAAAAAAAAAACCGTCTGATTTGGAGGTAGTATGTAGGAGAAAAACTTGTTACAAGATTTTGCCACAGATTTAAAAAACAAAACGTTTGAACAAATGGTGGGAGCTGATGAACATCTGGACCCACATGTCACATGCCACCGACAAATCGGGCCCATGCGTCAGCCCAATTTTTCACGGCCGCACCCGCGCTCTCTCCCGCGCTCTCCTTGTCGCCGACACATGGGCCCCTCCCCGCCTCCCGCTCAAGCCATCCAAAACCCTCCTTGCCTTATCCCCTCGCCTGGATAGCACACGAGGCAAAATTCCCCAATCATCCAGATTAGGTCTCCGCCACCACCCCGCCTCCACAGCGCCCGCCGCCACCATACCGCCCGCCTCTGCACCTTGACGCTGCAAACCATGGCCTCCTCCTCCCTCCCCTAAACCATGGCTTCCTCCTCCCTCCCCTAAACCACGGCTGTCGTCACACCGCTGGCCGGCACTCCGCCGACACTCAACGCCGGATCCCGCCACCGCCACTACACCAACGCCGGTGTTACCTTCGCCACCGGCCTGAGGCCGGAGGGCACCACAACTACACCAACACCGGTGGTACCTCCGCCCCTGGCCCGAGGCCGGAGGGCCGTCACCACTACATCGACGCCGGTGGTACCTCCGTCCCTGGCCCGAGGCCAGAGCGGCACCACCACTACACCGACTGCCAGATCCGACCCCACACTCCCCTACTACGCCACCGGTCTACACTGAACGCTTCAGCCATTGTCTACGGTAAGACCAACTACCAGATCTAATCCCACCCTCCCCTGCAATGTTAGTCGAGCTCAATGCTCTTTTCATGTTGGATATGTATTTGCGTTTGTGTGATGCCATATGAATAGGAAGATGCACATGTAGTTGCTGCTACAGCTCTTGGAGTCTTAGGGTTTAAGTGCTAATTCACTTGCAAGTGCTCATGGCATATGAAGTGCAAGTTCACTGGGTATTTACTGCTTTGTGCTCATGGCATATGATTTAGTAACATAAGCTCATACTATGAAATCACCTTTTAACTACCTGCTAGATTTAGCCTTTATTTTTGTACGATTTTACTACTAATGTGTTAGTTTTTTCTTTAACTTTTTTTTCAGAAACTGACATCCAGTTTCTGCACATTCTATGTGTTTGCATGTAATAAGTAATAGAAGAAAATGACCAACACCCAGTATGAGAAGGACAGGGAAAAGCATGTTAAGCATATTCAGGATGTTTTTAAATCAATGGGTATTTCAATCTTAGCAAAAGAGGTTATAGATGGTCTGCCAAAACAGGCCAAGCTCAAAGGGAAGGAACTAGTATCTGACAATCGTGATTCTGACCATGATTATGATCCATCATCTGATATTGATAACCAAACTGACAGTGATGATTCTGATGATTTTGAGGAGGTGAGATGCATTACTAGTAAACTAACAAGTTCATGGTCTATCCATTTCAAACATATACTTCAGTGTAGTTCATTGATATACTTGACACTTATTTCATAATTAATAAGATGCATTTTCTCTTGTTAGGAAAATCCAATGGTACCAGGAACTCGCCCAAAGAAGCAAAAGGTGGCAACAATGGCGGCTACCAACCAGAAGCCCCCGCGCACGCCTACCAGAGTTACTAGGCAAAGTGTAAACATGCCTTCGCCTGGTGGCCGTCCACCACCAAGGATAAGACATCCATTGCCTCCTAAGTCCACTTCCAAAGCCAACCCTAAGCCTGCACCTGTTCCAAGTACCAGCCAACTACAAGGCCACAACACTACAAACAGCAGCCAAACCACCCAAACTACAAGCGCAGTGCCTCATCCAACAATCACTAGGACTGGTCCAGCCATGTCTTCACCTCTTCCAAACACAGTGGCTAGTCCTCGTAAGTACACTAAGCAAGCTGCAGCCAGACCTATACCTGGTGCAAACCCAGACTGTTATCCTAGTCCAAGTAAGTACACTAAGCAAACTGCAGCCATGTCTATGCCTATGCCTGGTGCAAACCCTGAGTATAATCCTAGTCTCTCCACTACTACCTTATCTCATCAACCTACTACTAAAGGTACAACTACTGCAGCCATGTCTTCACCTCTTCCAGACACAGTGCCTAGTCCTCCTGAAAACGCTAGGCAAACTGCAGCCATGTCTATGCCTAGTCCAAACCCTGCTTCCTTGTCTAGTCGACCTACTCCCGCAACTAGTGTCAACCAAGTGCTGGAAACCTCACCAGGTGGACAGAGCTCTAGGCAGAGCAATGACCTCAATGAGTCCATTGAACAATTTGAAGCTGCTATGTCAGAGGGTCAACCAGATGAAGGAGAACAAGTTAGTGACTTGGTTCCAGGTAAACAATACGTGTTTCATAGTATTATTTTCTCCATCCAGTATGAATTGTTACTGCTATAGCAACACATGTTGCTTATTATTTGCCAATGCAGTGCGTCGAAAGGAAGTCCGCAAGAAAACAATGGGCCATGGATTAGAGAAGATGCTAAATAGAGGAAAGAAGCTGGCTATCCAGGTATCTGAAGGCAAGAAAAGACCTGATGTACCACTTCAGGCAGCAAAGCTGGCATCAGAAACAGGTGTGGCCCTTAGAGAAAACTTGCCTATCTACACATCCTGGAAGAAATATGACAATGAGGCAGGGCAAGAAGAAGTCAAAAAAGTGCTTCGAAAAGTGGCGGTGAGACATCTAATTAACTCCAACTACTTCCTTGCATTACTATTGTCCCATGTGAAAATCGTGTATACTAAATCTTTTGTGTGTGGCTGCAGTCTAGGTTGGATGTGGACATTAACAACGAAGGACCAAGCCTTGATGCATGCACTGATATCATTAAGAGGGGAGTAAGGCAGACGAGGTATCACCTAAAAAGGAAGTACTTCGATGAGTCACTGACAAAAGAACAGATGTTGGCCAAACCACCTCCAGCAAAGATGAAGAAAGACGAATGGGACCAACTGGTGGAGTATTGGTATGACCCAAATAATCAGGTACAGGACCAGCATCAGTTGCTTTTGTTAATATGGAATGCAAACTCTTGATGTCATTGTAAACTTTGTATTGCATTTGTGGTGCAGGAGAAATCTGCTAAGAATAAAGTCAACCGAGAACAAGTGCAGCTGCACCAAAGGACTGGATCTAGGTCCTATATTGCCCATCGGTACAGCCTGGTAAGCATACTGTACTCTGTGAAATGCAAACTGTATTGCCTGCTACAGCCTGGTAAACCTGAATGCCTGATGAGTGGCTTGAACCTTTTTTTTAACTGTGAAATGCAAACTGTATGAACAAGTGTGCTTGAAAGTACACTACAAAGCTGTCATTCAGTTTTCTGTATAATTAGGAAAAAAGATAGGTCAATTTAAACAGAGTACTTACCATGAGCTTTGTTTGTGTCAAGTTATCACATGTTTTTTTTTCTAATTCACGGCCTAGTTTACATCTCATACTTAAGATTTCAGAGTTCAACCTCACTTTAGCTTCATTGTAATCCAAGTTTTCTAAATGTTGCAGAGGGCTAAGTACAATAACATGGAACCTGATCCTGTTGATTTCTTTGGTGAATGCATGAATAGTCCCAAAAGTGGTCGAACTCCTCTTGCCAATGAAGTATATGTAAGTTACAAAATGAAAAGAAACATCTACTGTACTGAATTACATGTCTGGTTGAACACTTTCTATGGACTTATTTACTACATTCAATTTATGTAGGCACTAATGGTGGCAGAGAAAGAAAAACAGCCAGAAGAAGGACAAGCACAAAAGTCTCCTTCCAAGATTGTTGCTGACAGTCTCAGCCACATTAGTCGTTCTTCCACCTTTCTTCCCAACATTGGTGTCCCTCGAGCGTCGAAAAGTAACCGTGCCTCATCGACAGCAGCACAAGTACGCATGCAAGCCGAGTTTGAGGAAAGACTGCAGGCTGAAAGAGAAGAAGCTGCTAGGAAGCAGGAAGAATTGCAAGCACAACTTCAAGCTCAACAGGCTGCACTTAAAGAAAACCAAAGTTTGCTGCTCCAGACCCAAGAGGAAGTGAAGGGGATGCATAACAAGTTTGAAGAGACTAATGCACTACTGCGAGCTGTCTTGAAACTTCAAAAAGATTGAGGTAGGTTTGATGCAGTTTCTGAGGATGGGGAACTTTACTACAACCTTGATCTGTGGTTGGAACTTTGTTATTTTCATGTGTTGGAACTTCTGTGTTTGATGTGGTGGAACTATGTGGTGGAACTTCTGTGGTTTAGATGTGCAGGAACTATGTGGTGTGGATCTGTGATGGACCTATGTGGTTGCTACTGTGTTTGCAACCATTTGAATAAATGTGTATAAACTTCTATGAATTCTGTGTGATGTTAAGCCTGGTGATGATGCCTGGGCTTCTATATATTTATGTGTGTATTCTGCTTTTGGTTCCATGTGATAGATTTGTATGTTGTCACTGAACATGGATGCCAGGAGCGTCATGTTTTCCATAGATAACTGTGACACCATATATTCGTCTCAAATCATGGTCTACAACAAGAGTAAACAAGACGAAACAGTAGTGTCATATAATCTAAAGAACATAACATGACACGAGAGAACCGTCACAAAAGTTGATCAAAAACCGGTTCTCAGACCGTAATACGTGACGACCGGTGTCACATATGACGCGTTGACCAACTATTAGTGACGCAGAAGCACGTCATATATTGTAACAAATTGTGACGATGGGTGATGACCGTCACAAAAAGTACAGACTATTTGTGACGGCAGTTTAGAAAATCGTCACGCGGTACATTATGTGACGGTCGTTATATGACGACTGGCGTGACGCCTGTATTTCGTCATGAGCAGCTTTGTATGACACTTTTTTGAATTAATGTGACAGATGGCCTTTGTCATACAAGCCTAGATTTCTTGTAGTGACTTCGGGCACCAGAGCGCACCTGATCTGTCAGGCGATACCGGCATGTAGCTCTACGCCGTATCCGAACGTGGGGGATTACAAAGGACGAACAGGGCTGTCACCACCTGTCGTCTACCCCTCAACCATGGAATACGAGGCAAACGAAGGTAGCGTGAAGCTTAGACACCACATCTACGCTAGCCGCTACTACTCTAACATTGGCCAGGAACTTCCGTCTTTATCAGGAGTCCTCTACTAGATCACCTGTCACAAGGACGAGCGACGATCCCACAAGCAAGTAATAACAAATGTAAATGGACTTAAAGAATCAAACCAAAAGAAGAACATGAACTTCTTACTCTAAGTAGTAAGACAATCATAGAGGTACAAGTGTAGACGGTAGCCGACAAGTTTGGCACTCCATCCACCTGAGGTATAAGGCTCGCTGAGTATGAGGAAGAGGACACTGCTACTGTGATATTCCTTTGACTCTTTCCCTCTCTCACTCCCTATGATTCTAGCTAAGAGCTAAGGAATGGAATGTGTCCCTCTTCTTCTTCTCCAAATGTGTATGACTTGATGATTTGAATGTGAGGAGGGAGGCTCCTTTTATAGCTTGAGAAGGTTAGTTTGCTTAGGTATTTTAGGTAAGCACCACATGCAACCGCCTCCTAGAGCATTCAATGAACCGCTAGAGAAGCGTGGGCCCGAGAGGCGGCAGGGGGGTGCGGCAGCATCTAGGGTTTGTTTGGGCTTTTGCATTTGTTTTGCTCAAATATGCCTTCTAGAAAGCGTATTTCTGTATTTTCCAAGTTTGTGCCTATAAAAATTATACATACCAAAACTCGTGGAAATGGTAGTAGAGAAGCCCTATTACTAAGTTTTGGTGGCCCTATTCCTATTATTTTGTTGAAATGTTGGTGGTATAACTGTGCGTTAAGAACCGCCAACAAGCTCCCCCACACTTAGTCATTTGCTCGTCCTCGAGTAAAGTTTTGAGGACTAAGCGGGTTTATCTCATTGATTTGAAAAGATCTGCATACATGTTATTCCAAGCTTTACCTTAACCTATGAACTTCCATGTGTCTATCAAAGTATCATTAGTAATTGAAAAATGGAATAGCTCAGATTCAAATCTTCTTACTGCAATCATACTCAGAAACTTGGGATTTTATATGTTTTTGCAAATAAAGATAGCATTTTGTTTCCTTAAATGATTCTCTCAGGTCACTCAAAATATGTAAGTGATTCCTTACCAAGGCATAATTGAGAATTTTGCCTTCTGTTGATCACCCTACTTCTAAAAGCTTATCTGGAGTTTTGGGTAGGGATGAAGTTTTGTGGAACACACTTACCTTGCATATGTTGTCGAGTCAAATTTCAGACCGTACCGGAGGGAAGCGTCATACTCTTAGATCAAAATGGTGCAAGTGTGTGGAATATTTTTGGTGGAAATTATACTCCTTTGTGGATAGGATCACTTTTTCTAGCTTTTTGGATTTTTGAGACATGGCTATCTTTATTCTTTTTTATGAGCTTTTTGCTTATTTTATTTTCTCTCTTTTTTCTAATACTGTCGGGACCATTCTGTGTCCCATTTTTTTCAATATATTTTTTTACATAGCCTTTTTGTCTCTTAAAAGTATGCTAGAGAGATCGTATTTATAAAACATGGAGTATTTATTTTGTAGATGGAGAATGCATGTTGTATCATATTCCCAGTGTAGGAATAGCTACTTATTTGTGGTGTGTACATGAGTTTTGATCTTAGGAGCATGAAACAACTTTTGACAGAGGTCTCAAGATTTGACGAGACTCAATACAAAGTAAGAGGCATATGTAGAAGGTTTTGTAATGAATAATTGTATTTGGCCTTTGGTAGGTATTTGAATGTCATTCAAGAAACATGCTATTTGAATTTTTATTTGTAAAATAAATCCCAAGTAATTTGCAATGACAAAGTAAGAATCATGTCATCCTACTATATTGCATTCATCAATTATTTAGATACCATGGGATCCCTACTAAAAGTGTTCACAAGTTTTTAGGAATATTTGCAAGGAATAAGAAATATGCAAATTTTTCTGTCATAGGAAGACATGAAGATGGAGCATATTTAATTTATTCATCCCTTTTAAAAGCTTCTTTAGAATTTGAGAGTAAGAATTGCACAAATCGAGTTTGAATTTTTTTATGCAACCGAGTCGGAGCTGAGTGTGGGTTCTCCCCCACACTTGTTTTCTCACCTGTTTTATTGAGACAAAGTAAACAAGAAAACAAGTGCAATAATATTTCCAATAATAATCTTTATTTAATGATAAATGATAGGCGCATTATATCATGAAAGATCAAAGATGATAGGAATTTAAACTCTAAAAGAAATGGTGCGCCTAAATTATTTATGCAGCTGGAGTGGCCTAAAGTGGTCTAGCCATAGCGTCTACCACTCCTGCTACCCTAGCCACTTTTTCTAATTTTTGGTCAAGCTTAAAGCGTAGGCTGTTAATATCATCGACCATGTCTCTAATTTTAATGAGTTTAGCGGCTAGGTTCTCGTTAAGCTCCCACAAAAGTTCCCACAGACTAGCATTTTCAGCACTAAGAGAGGCGATGGTGGGTGTGTCCTCATCATCGTTGCTCTCATATTGTCCTGCAGGGCGCTTGATTGTAGGCTGCTTCTAAACCTCTTGATTCTAAGAGGTGCACCCGTGGATTCCGATCCTTTCTCGAAAGGAGTCAGCTCGCTTACCAGTTTTTTAGCCAGTTTGCGCATCAGCGTCTTCCCGTACCCGCCATCGGGTTTGCGTACACCAACCACGGTGTAGGAAGGGCTTGGCCTAGCAGAGGGTACAGAAGAACTAGCGCGAGACACAGAATTGCCTGAAGGCGTTATATTAGCGCGTTTGCTAGTTTCGTTACTAATGGTGGCCTTCGGCTTAAGGCCGATGGCGCCGGTGGTTGGACGAGTGGGCGCCTTCTTCTCTCCGGCACCCTCGTTGGGCACCTTGGAACGTGTTGTGGACTTCAAGCTAGAGCCACCACTTAAGGTCATGCTAGGTGGTGGCATGATGGCGAAAGGCTCCACAGTAATGAGCCTTGCTTCTTCCCTCACATAAGAGCTCTCGGGGGTGTAGTCAATGGGAAGCGGAGCTACATCTAAGTCATAGATGGAGCCTGAGGCTTTGTAAAGTGAAAGCGCATAGCTAGCCATTGTTTGCACTAGATAGACTTGCTAGTGAGGGAGAAGAGAAAAGCTTAAAGCTTGGTATGAGGAGAGGAGAGGACATAGGGTGGTTTATAAAGGTAGCTCTGCATCTACCATGAAGGAAATGAACCAAGCACAGCCATAAACATGATACTCAGAGGATCACAAAGATGTGCACGAAGATTGGGCATCAGAGGAGCTAGGTGAGGTGCGGCCGCACCCCCTGCACTTCCCCCTGGCCTGAGTTTTGGTCTAGATGCACTTGCATGTGCGTGGATCCTAGGGATGCTGGTGATTCATTTTTGATTTATCGTGATCAGTAAATGATAGTGTAAGATGCACATGATCATGGTTAATCAAGAAGATATTTAAATTTCAAATTTCACATGATTTTGTAATATTGAGTGGATATTCATGTGATCTACATAAATCAAGCAAATTTTGAACAAGAATCATGGTTTGTCTAGTGAGGCCATTGTGGTCATTTACCATGATGACTTGCTTATGGAGACATATTTTATAATTTCAAATGAATAAAAGAATAAGTTAGCATGGTTTAAATTTTGCATTTTTATAAATTTTGAATGAATTTATCAAAAACTATTAAATCTATTCTATCTATTTTAGTGTTAAAATCAATATTATGAGAAGGTTCGAGAAAAAATTTTAAACGTTGATCGTTGACTTTAAATATGTTACCGTCATCGTCCTGGATGGTGATCGCACCGTGTGACGAAGTGTTGATGACGGTATACGGTCCTTGTCATTTGCTTCGTAATTATCCTTCACCGAATAGCTTAACTCTTGAATTGAAGAGTAAAACTTTGTCGCCTTGTATGAATTCTTTAAGCTTTATTCAGTGATCGTGCCATCTTTTTGTTCTTTCTTTGTATAATTTGGCACTGTGATACGCCTTCTCCCGCCATACTTCTAGCTCGGCAATTTATTTTTGTCTGTTCTTGCCGGCTAGTTTTACATCCATATTCTAGCTTTTGATTGCCCAATGCGCTCGGTGTTCAAGCTCATCGAGCAAGTGGCAACTCTTTCCATAGACCAGCTGGCATGGCGACATGCCGATGTGGATTTTATAGGCTGTCATGTATGCCCAAAGTGTATCAGGGAGCTTATTCTTCCACCCTTTTCCCATCTCATTGACCAGTTTCTGTAGGATGTTTTTGATTTGTTTGTTTGAGGTCTCGGCTTGACCGCTGGTTTGGGGATGGTATGGAGTGGCAATATTGTGCTTGGCCCCTAGCTCATGCAGGAATGCTCTGAAGGTCTTGTCGATGAAGTGAGACCCTCCATCGCTTATCACCATCCTTGGTGCTCCAAAGTGAGGAAAGATCACTTCATGAAACATCTTCCTAGCATGCCTGGCGTCAGTAGCTCGGCACAGTAGTGCTTCCACGCATTTTGATACGTAGTCAATAGCAACAAGGATGTACTCACAGTCTGGGGACTTTTGAAATGGTCCCATGTAATCAATGCCCCACACATCAAATATTTCTATTTGAAGATAGTAGTGTAGGGGCATCGCACTGCGGGAGTTGATGCTTCCATGGAATTGGCACTTCCAACACCTTCGGATAAACTCCTTGGTGTCCTCGTACATCATTGGCCAGAGGAATCCACACTACCAGATTTTGGCTTGTGTGTGGAATACTCCGTAATGGCCTTCGTACGGTGCTGCATGGCATCTTTCAATGATTTGCAAACCCTCGACTGTTGGTACGCATCTTCTTAGCAGGCCATCCAAATAGACTCAGTACAGATAAGGGTCATCCCAAAGGTGACGTCAGCTTTCTTTCTCTTGTTTTGCCTGGTGGTACATAGCCTGAAACCATGTAATTCACTATGTTTGCATACCACGGGTTGGAGTCCGTCACCTTGAGTAGCATGTCATCGCGTAGGAAGTCATTTATTGGTAACTCCTGCATGTTAGTGACTTGTATATGCAATAGATGATCTACGACAGTATTCTCTACTTTTTTCTTATCTTTTATTTCTAGATCAAATTCTTGGAGTAACAGAATCCATCTAATTAGTCTAGGTTTAGCGTCCTTTTTAGTGAGCAGGTACTTTAGTGCAGCATGGTTAGTATAAATGATAACATTTGCACCTACTAAATAGGACCTAAACTTATCTATAGCGAAGACGACCGCTAAGAGCTCTTTTTCGGTGGTAGCATAGTTAAGTTGTTTTCCAGTTAGTGTCTTGCTTGCATACGTGATCGCATGATGCTTCTTATCCTTGGTTTGGCCGAGGACCACACCAACAGCATAGTCACTAGCATCACACATGATCTCAAACGGCAGCGACCAATCGGGTTGTTGTATGATTGGTGCTGAGATGAGTGCTTTCTTTAAAGTATGAAAAGCAGCTAAGCATTCATCTGTGAACTCAAAAGGTGCATCCTTAGCTAACAGGTTTGTGAGGGGTCTAGCGATTTGAGAAAAATCTTTGATAAAACGCCTATAGAACCCCGCATGACCTAGGAAGCTACGGATTCCTTTTACGTTCACGGGAGGTGGTAGTTGTTTGATAACTTCGATCTTGGCTCTATCTACCTCAATCCCCCTTTCTAACACAGGGTGTCCAAGAACGATGCCTTCGTGGACCATAAAGTGGCACTTTTCCCAGTTAAGTACCAGGTCCTTTTTTTGGCATCTTTGCAAGACTTTGTCTAAATTCTCAAGACAATGGTCGAAGGTTTTGCCATAGACTAAAAAGTCATCCATGAATACTTCCATGATTTCTTCGATCATGTCTGAGAAAATAGACATCATGCACCGTTGGAATGAAGCGGGTGCATTACACAACCCAAACAGCATTCTACGATATGCATATGTTCCGTATGGGCATGTAAATATAGTCTTGCTTTGATCATCGGGGAGGATGGGAATTTGATGATACCCCAAGTACCCATCGAGGAAACAGAAGAAAGAATGCTTCGCCAACCACTCTAACATTTTGTCAATGAAGGGCAGTGGGAAGTGGTCTTTCTTTGTTGTTGCATTGAGTTTTTGGTAGTCAATACACATTCTCCACCCCATGACAGTATGTTGTGGTATTAATTCATTTTTATTATTTTCAACGATTGTCATTCCTCCTATTTTAGGGACCACTTGGACGGGGCTAACCCAGTTGCTATGTGGCATGGGTTAAATAATCCCAGCGTGAAGTTTGAGGACTTCTTTCTTCATGACTTCCCTCATCGCATTATTGAGGCTGCGCTGGGGTTCACGTGAAGGTGCGCTAGCAGGATCAATGGGGATGCGATGGGTACAAAGTGTCGGGCTAATGCCCTCAAGATCTTGTAAGGAATACCCAAAGACTGACCTATGTTTTTCTCAGATGGCGATGAGTTTGGATGTCTCCTCATAAGAAAGCTTATCACTAATGATTGCGGAAGCACTTTTATCACCATTTAAGAAAACATAACATAGTCCAGCGGGTAGGAGTTTTAGCTCAACCGGAGGTTGTGCCAGTACTTCCTCAGAGGGAAGGTCTATGGTCTCTCCTAAGTCGTCTTCTTCTTCTATGAAGAGTTTTGCATCTTTTTCTAAAGATGTCTCAGGGGAGTCAAAAGGAAAAACTGACATAACTTCCGTGGGCAAGTCATGGTAGGGAAGAGATTCTGTCACCGAGTTTTTGACTCAACTGATAGGTATGGTGAAAGTATCTCTCCCTAATTTTACATCTATTTCCCCTATTTTAGGTGGATCTAAGAAGAGTTTCTCCAGGGGATGCCCTATCAATACATTGAAGTCTTGAATGTCGAAGACATGGAAATCAAGGGCTAACACGGTATCGTCCAAGTGTAGACATACATCATGTAAGATCCCTTTGCTTTCCAAGCTAGACCTTGTGGTGAGGCTTAGTGTTCTATGGGTAGGAGCAAGGGGTTCTTTGCCTAAGGAGGCATGTGCGAAGGATGAGGACATGATATTTGCTCCTACCATGGGATTATATAGTGCATCTAACCAATTCCCTTGGATTTTGCAATGAATAGGTAAGGAAGGGGAGTGAATCTAAATATTTTCAGATGAAAACTCACCCTCACTCACCCATTCACTACTCATAATAACAGTCAACTCCTTGATGGTCTCTCTAAGTGATTCTTTGTCCAAAGGCTTAGTAGGAGTGACAAGGATTGGTGGCCTCTTTTGACATGTGTATTTCGAGGTATTTCCGAAATCTTCGAAAAACTCATCCTTGAATGGTGGAAGATCCGAAGGTTGGAAACTTTCCTCCAGAACTTCAGGTTCGGGTGAGGGTCTCTCTATAGACGTTAAAATCTTGGATTTTGCCAAAGAGACTTCCTCATGAATCAGCTCAGGCTCTACACGGAGGGGTACTAGCGGGGGAGTATTCTCTAGAATGCGATGTAAGAGAGCCTCTCCTTCCGCTGAGGTTTTGTGGAAAAATGAACCTCCAGCAGCTATATCGAGCTGTAGGGTAGATTCCTTGCTAAGCCCTAGCCAAAATGTTGTAAAAGCACATGGCTGGGTATAGACAAGTCTGGGCCAGATCTCGTTAAAATTGAGAATCTATCCCAAGCTGCACCTATGGATTCCTTCTCTTTTTGTTGGAAGTTGAGTATCTCTTGACGTAGGGGAGCAATTTGGGATATAGGGAAGAATGCTAGACAGAATCTGTTTATCAGTTCCTCCCAATCACCAGCTACCTTCCCCACATTTTGTGCGTACCATTGTTTCGCTCTTCTTCAAGTGAGAAAGGAAATAGTTTCCACCTAAGTGTTTCTCGTGACATGCCTGAGATAATCAGGCAAGCATAGAGCTTCTCAAACTCCCTTAAATGATGATAGGGGTTTTCATAATCGAAACCCTAGAAGGTTTGTTCTTGAACCATGGCTATAAAGCCAAGGCAGAGTTCATAACTAGAAGCTGTGATTGGCTTCGAGGATTGTGGAGGTTCAACAAACTCACCCTTAGGAGCAGAAAGGATTGAAATGGTGAGTTGCTACATTGAAAAAGGTAAAAAGAAAAGAAAGGTAAAAACAAAGGATACACAGGCAAACAAGGTTAGGAAACTAAAACGACAATCGTTCCCTGGCAACGGCGCCAGAAATGCTTGTTGGTGCTTCTTAGCGAAAGCAGAAAAGTCCCTAAGTGCACGAAAGTACCGTTGTAGCACTTCACTTGGAAGTATTCAGGGTATCATATTTTTCCCAAAGGAACGGTCTTGTAAGTAGTCTCTTTGCAAGTTTACCTAGGAGAATTGGTTGAGGGATAACTTGGGTAGTGAGGTTCTTCTAATGGCAGAAACCTTAAGTGCGGATACTTTTGTTACTATAGACTCACTTTGGGCACCGAAGTGCACCTGATCTGTCAGGCGATACCGGTGTGTAGCTCTACGCCATATCTGAATGTGAGGGATTACAAAGGACAGACGTGGCTATCACCACCTGCCGCCTACCCCTCAACCGTGGGATATGAGGCAAATGAAGGTAGCGTGAAGCTTAGACACCACGTCTACACTAACGGCTACTACTCTAGCATTGGCCAGGAACTTCCGTCTTTATCAGAAGTCCTCTTCTAGAGCACCCATCACAAGGACGAGAGACGATCCCGCAAGCAAGTAATAACAAATGTAAACATACTTAAAGAATCAAACCAAAAGAAGAACACGAACTTCTTACTCCAAGTAGTAAGATGATCGTAGAGGTACAAGTGTAGAGGGTAGCCAACAAGTTTGGCACTTTGTCCACCTGAGGTACAAGGCTTGCTGAGTACACGAGGGAGAGGACACCGCTACTCCGCTATTCCTTCGACTCTTTTCCCTCTCTCACTCCCTATGATTCTAGTTAAGAGCTAAGGGATGGAATGTGCCCCTCTTCTTCTTCTCCAAATGTGTATGACTTGATGATTTGAATGTGAGGAGGGAGGCTCCTTTTATAGCTTGAGAAGGTCAGTTTGCTTAGGTATTTTGGGTAAGCACCACATGCAACCACCTCCTAGAGCATTCAATGAACCACTAGAGAAGCATGGGCCCGAGAGGTGGCATGGGGGGTGCGGCCGCACCCAGGGTGCGCCCGCACCCTGGTTAGCGCCTCCCTACACTACCTTCACCAGGTCGGTTCTTGGATGGGTATGGGCCCTTGCCACACTAGTGTCTCGGCCCAAAGTGGATGTTTGGTTGGGCTTTTGCATTTGTTTTGCTCAAATACGCCTTGTGGAAAGCGTATTTCTGTATTTTCCAAGTTTATGCCTGCAAAACCTATACATTCCAAAACTCATGGAAATGTTAGTAGAGAAGCCCTATTACTAAGTTTTGGTGGCCCTATTCCTATTATTTTGTTTAAATGTTGGCAGTATAATTGTGCGTTAAGAACCGCCAACACTCCTAATGGTTATGAAACCTTTTGTGTGGTCACATGTTGTTCCTCGCCCTTTTGTCGCTTATTTTCCTAAAAAGAATTATAGCCTAAGGCAAAATATTTTGAAAAACTTGAGGGTTTGAGAGAGGGCACTCATATCAGGTCCCAATTGGTGTTTATTTGTGTCTTATTTGAGTTGGGACTCGATTGGGAATAGGGCAACGCGAAGAACTTCAAGTTTCTGCTAAAAAAGGGTGACCGGACGCTGCATAGTGTCACACCAGACTCTGCTCCAGCGTTTGGTCAGTTCAGTTCACAGGCAGTGAACTACAGTGCAGAAGTGACCGGACGCTGAACAATGTTCTCTCAGTGTCCAATGTGATGCACCCCAGCGTCCGATCAAGTGGAGAAGATGACCAGATGTGGACTGGACTCGGACTCTTTTATGTCATTCATGCAGCGTGTTGTCGTTGAGTTCGTGTGGTGCCCCCGTGAAAGGTCCTAATGGCTAGAGGGGGGTGAATAGCCTAATAAAAATTTCTACAACAACACTTAACCAAATGGTTAGACAATTATGAGGTGAAGCGAGTGTTGCGCTAGCCTACTCAAAATGCAAGCCACCTACCACAATTCTAGTTTAGATAGTGTCAATTCACACAAGAGCAATGACACTACCCTATGTTAGTGTGCTCTCAAAAGCTAACTAAAGAGCCACACCAACCAAGCATGCAAGCTCTCACAACTAGCTATACTAAAGAGCTTGTCAACTAGTTTGTGGTAAAGTAAAGAGAGTGATCAAGAGGGTTATACCGCCGTGTAGATGAATGAACCAATCAATCACGAAGATGAATAACAATGATGACCAATCACCTCGGAATCAATGATGAACACAATGATTTTTTACCGAGGTTCACTTGCTTGCCGGCAAGCTAGTCCTCGTTGTGGCGATTCACTCACTTGGAGGTTCACGCGCTAATTGGCTTCACACGCCAAACCCTCAATAGGGTGCCGCACAACCAACACAAGATGAGGATCACACAAGCCACGAGCAATCCACTAGAGTACCTTTTGGCGCTCCACCGGGGAAAGGTCAAGAACCCCTCACAATCACCACGATCGGAGCCGGAGATAATCACCACCTCCGCTCGACGATCCTTGCTGCTCCAAGCCGTCTAGGTGGCAGCAACCACCAAGAGTAACAAGCGAAATCTGTAGCGAAACACAATCACTAAGTGCCTCTAGATGCAATCACTCAAGCAATGCACTTGGATCACTCCCAATCTCACTATGATGATGAATCAATGATGTAGATGAGTGGGAGTCCTTTGGCTAGGCTCACCAGGTTGCTATGTCAATGAAAATGTGCAAGTGTGCTCCCTTGAGCCGGCCATGGGGCTATAAATAGAGCTCCAATCAAATAGAGCCGTTATACCCCTTCACTGGGCAAAACGCGCTCTGACCGGATGCTCCGGTCATACTGACCGGACGCTGGCCCTCAGCGTCCGGTCGCCCGATGGATGCCACGTGTCATCGCCTTCAAATGCTGTTCGTCAGATTCCAACGGCTATGACACTGACCGGACGCAGCAGCTTCAACTGACCGGACGCTGAACCCCCAGCGTCCGGTCGTTTCCAGTAAGGTACCGACCTCGACCGGACGTGTTTGGTTAAAACTGACCAGACACTAGAACCTCAGCGTCCGGTCGAGTACAGTAAGGGTCGAAACCTGGTTTTCCTCGACCGGACACGTCCGGTGTCCGGTGGTAAACCCTAGCCACTGTACCGACAGTCAACGCGATCGGACACAGGCAGTCAGCATTCGGTGCTTCTGGATTCAGCGTTCGGTCACTGGACCGACGCTGGCATCAGCTCTGTTCTCACTTCTATCTTCTCCACCCTTGCTCCAATGTGCCAACCACTAAGAATTTGCATCCGGCGCAATAGAAAATAGGCATTTCATTTTCCCGAAAGCGCCGAATCCATCTCAACCCTGCACACACCTTGTGCACACGTGTTAGCATATTTTCACAAATATTTTCAAGGGTGTTAGCACTCCGCTAGATCCTAAATGCATATGCAATGAGTTAGAGCATCTAGTGGCACTTTGATAACCGCATTCCGATACGAGTTTCACCCCTCTTAATAGTACGGCTATCAAACCTAAATGTGATCACACTCTCTAAGTGTCTTGATCACCAAAACAAAATAGCTCCTATGGTTTATACCTTTGCCTTGAGCTTTTTGTTTTTCTCTTTCTTCATTTCAGGTTTAAGCCCTTGATCATTGCCATGCCATCACCATTGCCATGCTATGATCTTCATTAGCTTCTTCTACTTGAAGTGTGCTACCTATGTCATGATCACTTGATAAACTAGGTTAGCACTTAGGGTTTCATCAATTCACCAAAACCAAACTAGAGCTTTCACCCCGCGACCGCCTTTCCTCCTCATTGGTTCGTTGGTCATCGATTTCATCAGTTCGTCAGGTAGCAAGCCATCGCTTTCCGTCTTATCTACTGCTTTCTTCCATTAGGGATTCTTATCTCTAGATGTATTTGCAATGCTTATATATTCCATCTATTCCGTCATGCAGTGAGTTGGTTGTCTTGTGCTTGCTTTGACAGTTGGTAGTCAACTCGGGGCCAAGCCTCTTGAGTGATAGTTGGGCAGTTGGTCTTGTTAGTTTGGCAGTTTGTCTTGTTAGCTCTTGAGATGGCTCGTTGCAAGAACATCAGGGGTGTTCCCGGTGATGAGGATCCCCATCGTCCACCTCACTTGTTAGTAGCAGAGAAGGACAAGGGGCCACAGAAGACCACATCCAAGAAGAAGTGCAATCGCCATAATGTAGACACTAAGAGGGCGATTGCAATTGCAGAGGCCGCAGAGAGGGCCGAGAAAGGTGGCCATAGTGGTGCACTTTGGATTGGTGACACATTGACACCAGCCTAGAGGATAGCACTTGAGAGGGCTAAGGCTCATCATGGTAGTCCACCTTGGACTATCATGCTTGGTGCCCGTCGTGTTTCACTAGAGGACCAAGCCAGAGGTTTAGCTACCACAGGCACAGTAAAAGGGGAAGCTAGTTAGGGGGATTCAGCTCAGCAGGCACAATAGGTAGAGGATACTTAGCAGGCAGAGGCAGTACAGTCACCTCCTTCCTAGCCATAGCTACACCATTCCACCCGGTCGCACACTCAGGTGCCACCGAGGCCATAGACTCAAAGGCGGGGTGCTCGCCCACCTCCTAGGCCATAGGGCCCACCTCTAGTGCATCACTTCGACTTGAGGGCCTCTATGGCCTAGTAGGTACAACAGCTGAGGATGGTTTAGTTTGAGGAGTGGTTTCCACCTATCAGGGATGAGAGAGCTTCTTAGCGGTTCTACAGAGTGCTACAGGAGGATTTCTATTATGCATATCTCAACAGTGGGGTAGCCTTTAGGTCTCAACGAGTCTATTCTTTGGAGGCACTTGTTGGAGTTATAGGAGAGTTGCTTCATCTGCACCTCATCTATTTTCTAGGTTTGTTAGACCTTCTTGGGCAGACAGGCTTCTACATGCCTTCGTGGGTGCACGAGTTCTACGCTTCACTTTAGATTGACCCAAGGCATAGGTTTATACACTTTGCTTTCAGAGGGCATGACTATAGGTTGTAGAGCAGTAGGGTCTGGGAGATACTATGACTTATAGAGTCACCTATTAGGATACATGACATCTGCTACGCTGAGATGGAGCCACCCCGATGCCCTCACAGCTTGCAGGTACCACCTACAGAGCTTGTTAGGCCTTGTTTCACTGAGCCTTTTAGAGAGGGGTCAAGTTAGACTCCCAAGGACCTCACTCCGACTGCTAGGATCTTGGATGTAGTCATGAGGTGTACTCTCTTACTGAGGACTGGCTACCATGAGTGCTTGACTCGCATTTAGCTTTGGCTCACTTACTACCTCATCTCACAGCTGGAGTTCGACGTCTAGGATGTTATGCTGTTAGAGATGGAGGATACCCTAGCAGAGGGATTCAGAGGACACCATCAGTTGTCGTATGCCCATTAGATCACATTCAGTATCTGTCAGGCAGTTAGGGGCATGGCACCAGAGACCCTATAGGAGCTGAGTGGTGCTAATATAGAGTTTCCAGCTTATGACCTGTCTCTATTGGTTCAACACTCTCAGCCGAGGGTGCCTCGCCCATGCACTCACCATCCAACGGTTCTTGAGATAGCTATAGAGCAGGATGAGATCATTAGAGGAGTCACAAAGTCAGGAGGCATAGTTAGAGGCAAAGCCAGACATTGAGATTGAGACCGACCTCAGTGACGGCTCTAATGACTATCCGCCGGTTCCTCATATGCCACCACGTCCACATGATGTAGAGATCGGTGGCTTAGGTTTAGCTTCAGCTTTAGCTCCTCCACCTCTAGCTACACAATAGACAGACCTGACACTCCTTGCCGTTCTTCAGCAGATGAGGTAGGATTAGGCTCATCAGGCACAGGGCACCGCTGTAGCACTTGCACAGGTTTAGGTCTATCAGGAGATGCAGCAGCACTAGCTTCAGATGTAACAATAGCTCCTTGGGCTCATGCAGACAGTGTTTCAAGCCCTTCTAGCTCTTTAGGCTCAGCAGCCGGCCTTTCACCTTCAGCAGCAGGCCTTTCACCCTCAGTAGCAGGCACCTACCACTTTAGTGACTCCAACGCTATAGCTCGGTGGGCTTTAGAGTCAAAACAACCTATGAGTACTTAGTATACCTCACCTATAGCATAGGTGTCCTAGTGGTTTGCTACTCCTCCTATAGCTAAGCTACCACAGTTCTCACCATTGCACACTAGTTTCACACCTGGACAGACTTCTTCAGTGCTAGTGATAGAGACACCAGTTTCCTAGAGCTTAGGTGCTACCTTTAGTGAGCTTATAGGGCAGCCTACACCTCCAAAGCTCAGAGTTCCACTTGGTCCTACTACAGCTGCACCAGTGACTGGCACTACCAAGACTCTACCTTCCTTAGTCGCTTCGTCAGAGCCTCCTCAGGCCACTACTCATACACTTAAGGTCTCAGCGATAGCGATAGCTATAGCTAGTGTTCAGCCATAGCCAGAGCAGACCTAGACTGCTTCTCCTACAGTTCTAGCTACAGAGGGTTAGATAGCTCAGAGCTTAGAGTCAGATGATGATGGAGCTCAGTTTTAGGTCTCTCACCGCACCTCGGTGCCCAACTCGACTGCTTCCGTCCCTCCTACCAACCCTTAGGTTTTGTGCTTGATGCCAAAGGGGGAGAGGGAGTGAGTACATTAGATCTAGGGGGAGTGTGTGAGAGGGTTTTGTTCTTTTGGTGCTACTTCATGCATACATGTTTACTTTCATGCACTTAGTTATTTTCAGTACTTGTGTGATTGTGAGAACTATGTCTTAACGCTTAATACTATGTGAGACTTACGTGACATGTGTGCTCTCTACTTCATTATCTTAATGTCATGTCACTTGGTTATGCTCATTTGTTGTGCTTTCGTGACTTACTTCGATTCAAATGAGCTTTACTTATGTACTTGTGCTTATTTCATATCTTATGAGTACATCATGTTGGCTTAGATCACATAAGCTTGCCTAACCCTTTTGATCTTATTATCTAATGCTTATATGAGCCAAGCATGTTGAAGACTATCGATGCAGGACCCATGGGATACCCCATAAGGAAGAGAGGAGATCTAGTTTGACTAGGATTCCTACCATGTAATCCTAGTAGTAGTGTTACCCTATAATTCTACTAAGACTCTACATTGTAAGCCAACTAGGACTCTTGCCTCCTAGACTATACAAAGGAGGGCAAGGCTCCGTAGATCAATAAGGTAGAAGAAGGTGAAACAAAGGTCGAAAGAACAATTAAACACAGGCCAATCAATCAAACGCAAAGGCTAACGCCGACTGGATGTAGGGCTATTACTCGATCACAGTTGAGGGCCTGAACCAGGATAAATCGCCTGTCTCTTGTGTTAACCACCGAGTTCTGCATACGTCGAAGCCCGAACAACTTCCCTGGGTACCCCCATGGTAGGCTATCGGTGGTGAAACATCGACAGCTGGCGCGCCAGGTAGGGGCTTTTGGCGGATTTGCATCCGAGAGCTCGATGGACCTCGACAACATGATATTTTTGATAGGATCAACCTTCATCTTCGGTTCATGGATCTTCAAGGTGGACAACAATGGCAAGCTCCAAGGTCGTCTCCTTAAAGATTTAGATCACCATGAAGACTTCGCTATTTCGATGACTAAAACAGATCAACTCGTTGGAAGGCTCGTGCGGCTCATGATGTCTAATTTGACTCAGATTTCATGGCCAACCACATCAGACTCAAACTTAGGCTCCACATCCGAGATGGAGTCTTACCCAAGTTCTTTCCATGATGGTCTGAGTTCTTTTCCGTTAGGACTCCACAACACGGCCTTGGTCTATCAAGAATTCAACTCAGAGTACATTCAGAGTTCTTTCAAGAAGCTGGGTCCTTTTCCGTTTAGACTCCACAACGTGGCAACATCTTATCAGGCATAGCTCGAAAGATCTAACGACCCGGTGCTTAGAATGCCACTAAAAGGAGCTTAGGCAGGCCTCGTACTAACTATAACATCTCAAGATTGCATCGTCCACTAGCCAGGCTCTGTTCCTAAGGATAACCATACCCGACTAGTCGGCACGACGACGACAATAATTCTACCCTACCAAGAAGGAGACTCAATCTACAACCCTGAAGCCTCTACTAAAGTTCTCAACAACTCTAACAGCATGGAAGCCGACATCAATAACAGAACACTTCACACGCGAGAAGTATTCACGGTTCGCCATCCCCGATCACCACTGGCCCCTCCAGAAGCACCCAACATCAGGTCATCAGATGAATCTGAATTCAACATATCACCCTTTATCTAGGGGCACGATGGTGAAACTAAGAGCCAGAAACAAGCTAGAGAAAGAAGAAACAAATTGAAACAAGGACGCCAACGCCGTGCCAGGCAGCGCAAAGAAGCTTGGATCAGATATGAGTCAGATTTGGCCAAGTACAATAGAAGAAAATTAGAGCAAGAAGTCAAAGAAAAACGCACGGCAAATACACCCTACAATAGGATCCGAGAAGCACTAGAAGAACTCAGAGCAATCTCACATCCCAATGAAAAACAAGAACAGCTCCGGGATATTCTCCGGTCAACGGCCTTAAGAATACACAACGGAAGGACCCACTCAAGGCTACTCGCTAGGTCAACATCTCATAGACAGGAAGATCAAAATCAAAGAAAGTTCGCTTTCGAGAGACTTGGGCCAAGCGAAAGTCACAACAGAGAAAGTAGAAGGGACCATAGTCAAAGCAACCGAGGTGAACAACCAAGAGAAATAAGAAGCAGAGTACCCATCCAGATAGCCCCACGGAACTACTCTCACCAGAATGATAGTTGGTTGGAAGGAGGTGCTGAATTAGAATACAAAGAAGCCAGAACACACGATAGATTCCACTGTTTTGCAAACCGACTTGCTTCGATATGACTACCTCACAAGTTCAAGCCGTCCAACCACCCTAAATATAATGGGAAGACCAAAGCAAGGAAGTGGCTCAGGATCTAGATTGAACTAGCCGGAGGAGACGACGATATCAAGACCTTGTTCTTTCCCATGGCCCTAGAAACCATTCCCCTCCAATGGTTTGACAAATTGAACCCAGGGTCAATCAGAGACTGGGAGGACATGCAAAGAGTTTTCTGTGAAAATTTCATAGGTATCATTATGCATCCCATCACCCACGTAGAATTAAAAGGACTCAAGCAGAAAGGGGGCGAAAGCCTCAGAGATTACTATCGATGATTTGGTGAACTACGTGCTCAAGTACATGACATCACCGAACGAGAAGTAATCGAAGCTTTCTCTCATGGAATCATAGCCAAGTGGCAATTTCAGGACTTTTGCAAAGAAAACCTGAGAAACAATAAAGAATTCAGACGCACAGTAGAGAAGATGATCACTGTAGAGGATAAAACACAAGAAAGAATCTTGGATAGAAACAATCGAGACAACCCGGACAGGCAAAATCATCGAAACATTAGACATTAGGAAAGAAAACATGGACCCGACAACACCATAGCGGTGGCTGACAAATCAAATAAATTTTCCAAACCCAGAAGGCTTGAAGACATTGAAAATATGCACTGCATCTGGCACCCTAAAGGAAATCACACCATCGGAGATTGCTACACCTTCATTAATCGATACACAAGAAAAGATAATAAGAGGAACAACAAAGAAGACAATTAGAAAAAAGATGAAGACAACCATAAAGATAAGGGATTCCAAAAATCAAGGGGGACAGTAGCAGTGATCTTTGCTAGGGTCCCGGGTTCTAGAAGCAAGCATCAAGATAAGCTAGCTCTACGGACTATCATGGCAGCAGAACTGGCTACTCCAAGATACCTCAATTGGTCACAGTATCCAATCTAGTTTTCAAGAGAAGATAAATGGACTAGCGTAGGGAACACCTACCATTACCCACTAGTTCTAGATCCATCTATCGCCGGTATGACCGTCACAAAAGTGCTAATCAATGGGGGAGCCAGACTCAACATCATTTTTTCAAAAACGCTAAGAAAGATGGGACTACAACTCGTCGGGATGATTACCCCAACAAGTGTCCCTTTCTATGGGATAGTACCCAGCAAGGCAGCCATGCCACTTGGACAAATCACTCTACCAATTACTTTTGGGATTCCCTCAAACTATCGTATAGAGTTTATCAAATTTGAAGTTGCAGACTTCGAATCATCATATCACGCTATCCCTGGGCGTCCAGCATTAGCAAAGTTCATGGCGATACCACATTACCCATACCTCTTGCTTAAGATGCCAGGGCCCAATGGTGTTCTTTCTCTCTGAAGTGATCTAAAGCGTGCTTTTGACTGCGATGTTTAGGCAATCCAAATTGCAGCCAAGGCACAAGCCGCCAGTGGTAGAAAAGAGAGCCACTGTTGCTGCAGAAATGAACCCAGAAGAACTAGAGATCCCGGCTAAAAAGCCTGACATCCTCGCACCACCAAAAGAAGCCAACATCAAGCAAATCGACCTGGACACCGGTGATCCCTCCAAGACAGCAGCCATCAGTGCCCACCTCTTGGCAAAATAGGAACTTGAGCTCACCAACTTTCTTCGGGACAATAAAGATATCTTCGCTTGAAAGCCAACCAACATGCCAGGTGTCCCAAGAGAGTTAGCTGAGCACAGAATTGATATCAATGAAGGCTCCAAGCCTATGAAGCAACGACTATGACGATTCTCATCCGACAAGAATGCATCAATTAAAAAGAAATTACAAAGTTAATGGCAGCCGGATTTATTAGAGAAATCCTTCATCCAGATTGGCTAGCCAACCCAGTTTTAGTACAGAAAAAGAACACGGACGAGTGGCACATGTGCGTCGACTACACAGATCTCAACAAGCATTGCTCGAAAGACCCATTTGGGCTACCACACATCGATCAGATAGTTGATTCAACAGCAGGATCTGCCCTATTATTCTTTCTTGATTGCTATTCAGAATATCACCAGATCGCATTAAAAGAACAAGACCAGAGCAAGACATCTTTCATCACTCCATTCGGCGCCTACTGCTACAAAACCATGTCATTTGGACTCAAGAACGCTGGTGCTACTTACTAAAGAGCTATCCAAACGTGCCTTGGTGAGCAGATCAACAAAAATGTGGAAGCATATGTGGATGACGTGGTAGTAAAGACAAAGAACCCAGACACACTAATCAAAGACTTAAGGCAAACTTTCGAAAACCTAAAAAGGTGGAGGTGGAAATTGAACCCAAACAAGTGTGTATTCGGAGTTCCTTCAGGACAACTACTCAGATTCTTGGTCAGTCATCATGGAATCAAAGCTAGCGCCAAGCAAATTCGAGCTATAACAAAGATGGGCCCTCCTCAAAGTGTCAAAGATGTGTAGAAACTGACAGGCTGCATGGCGGCCCTCAATCGTTTCATATCAAGACTCAGCGAAAAAGGGTTACCTTTCTTCAAGCTACTAAAGAAGACATGCAAGTTCGAGTGGACAAAGGAAGCCAAGGAAGCTTTCAAAAGACTTAAGGCATACCTCACCTCCTCGCCTGTTCTCACACCTCTAAAGAAATATGAAGACATGATACTGTACATTGCGGCAACTTCTACTATGATCAGTGCAGCGATAGCCGTAGAGAGAGAAGAAGAAGGGCGCGTGATGAGGACATGACACCCATGCATATGACCTTGTTTGGCACATGGGATGGAGGGGAAGGAGGCCAGCAAGAGTGTCCAAGTCAAGAAGGAGGCCCGAGGCTAATTTGGTTCGAGTCCCTGAGGTGGAGGCCCAAAGCAACTCAAGTTCGAGTCTGCCTCAGCCTCTAGGACTAGTCTGCCTTAAACTGGTCACCTAGGATGCATTCAGACTCCGTTTTTTGATGATCCATATATGGATGGAAAGCTAATTTGATAAGGAAGCCAATCCAAGTGGTTTCACATCAAAAGCTCTTCGGAATCAACAGGAATTGTTGAAACAAGTCAGCGTCCAGAATTTGCCAGGGTGCTGCGACACCTTCTTTTGGTCCGTTGGACCGTGTATCGTGTTTGGGCCCATTAGGGGGCGCGTCTAGGGTAGGCAACGACCCTAATACCTTTATAATCATACGCTGCCACCATCATTAGGTTTTAGGGTTTTGCTTAGATTATTCTGTTAAGAACAGTTTTGCCGTTCATCGGTTTGTGAGACCCCAACTTCGTGAGATAATCTTTCATCTGTAATTTGGTTGTGTTCTTTCTTGTTCTTGCTTGTGTTCTTCGTTGCATAGGCAAGGATTAGCCTTCTTGGCAAGGTCAACTTGGTCCGTGACTTGGTTGATAACCAGAGGAGCTGTAGTGCTAAGATTGCAGGGTTCGATCTTTCGATCTGAAGTTAGATCGGTGTGTCATTCTTCGCCACAACGATAGTTACCATCACCTAACGGAAGATCGGGATCCCCGTCTCTATTAAGTGGTATTAGAGCTAAGGTATACTGTCAGGTTCACTTTTATTCTCTAGTTTTGAGTGTTTCGCATTCGTCCCATAGTCCAGTGCCATACTCGTTTTTCCTATCCTAGAACCTTCCACGCCATAGCCTTTTGCATATTTCAGTTTCAGAGTCCATCGTGTTGAGTTTGTGTCCTGGTCGAGATCTTGTTGCTGGTTAGGTCGTATTAGAGTCTAGTTCGTGTGTTTTCCCCTATCGTTTCCATCAAATTTTTGCTGTTGTGACCAGTTTTGTGCACATTGTTCCCGTTTTGTCCTCTAATTCGGAGCCAATTCTTAAAACTGGTCTAGTTTTCGCATACGAACTCCAATTTCGATGTTCCATATATCAAAATCGACCAAAAATTTTTTTTGGATCCATCCATCCCCGCCATATCGGGGTTTGAAAATTTTAAATTGGTCAAAAAGTGGTCACAAGATCCTCTTTTTGTGGTCACATACTTGTTTTTCATACACCTGTCACCTTGCTATCCACCATACTTTTGTCACACACCTGGTACTTGGAACATTTTAGACCAGCAACAAGAACAAGTACTTTGGACTATAATTCAACATTACTTTCTATTACCGACTTGTGTGCCAGATATACATATTACTCTTTGTGTGCCTTCTAAGCTCCACAAACTCTTCAGATCAGTATAGACAAAGGGCCTTGCAATCTTGGTACCACTACCTCATAGGTATCATGAACTATCACCTTGCTATCCACCATACTTTTGTCACACACCTGGTACTTGGAACATTTTAGACCAGCAACGAGAACAAGTACTTTGGACTATAATTCAGCATTACTTTCTGTTACTGACTTGTGTGCCAGATATACATATTACTCTTTGTGTGCCTTCCAAGCTCCACAAACTCTTCAGATCAGTACAGACAAAGGGCCTTGCAATCTCGGTACCACTGCCTCACAGGTATCATGAACTAGCCACTGGTTGTACCGCCCACGGCTTACGTTGGTAAGAACTTTGTAAGAGCTTGGTAAGATGCTTTCACTTGCTGTGAAAAGTGACACCACTACAACCACATAGTCATTTGGTAGGGATAACTTTCACCGTTTGTTCCTTATTTTTGTGTTTACAATGACAGGTTGTTCGTATCCACCGACTTATGATGGTATAGGTGCTGATGAGTACATGGAGTGGGAAATTGCCATCGATAATATATTTGCTACTCGCTTTATGTGTCCAAGGAGGAAGGTAAAAAATGCAGCTAGTGTTTTACGACATTCTACTTTATCTTGGTGGGATTCTTTAGATCCTTCTGATAAACCTCAAACTTGAAATAATATGAAACTTCTTATGCAAGAAACCTTTGTTAATCCACCTCATGTTTTGACTTCATATGCTGAGGTGCACCATTTAGAGGAAGAGTCTGTTGTTATTCCTCTTGCTATGACTAACCTTCTGTAGAATAATGTACATAAGCGAGAGGATGACGTGGAAGAAAATGAGGAGCTCACAACCTCATATGCAAATTCAGAACCATCACTTCACAATGCACCTATTACTCCTGTTGAGAATACAGGTAATGCCCATGGTCCTACACTCACGAAAGGTGAAAATTGTCTTAATGTACTAATTTTTTCCACAAACCATGCTGTCATAGAGCAATTATTAGTGGAACCCTCTCTTGATTTATCTTTGTCCCATGATAATTTGCTTGATGTTCCTTGTGACAAAGATGAATTGGTTGAAAATGCTTTAGTTTTACATGTTTTGGAACCAGTGACTTGTGCTAAAAATAAACATGTTATTCATATTGCTACTAAAATTGATGAGTTCAAACTATTGTCTTCTTTACATACTTTGAGTTACATTGAATTTGATGTTTTGTGTAACCTAAATTGTTTGAAAGAGAGCCTTTTTAAATATGCTAATTTGCCTTGGTTTTCTAAACACACATATCATGTTATTGGCAGATATAACAACAAGGGATAATATATGATACATCGAGTATACATTCGTAATAATATGAATTCTCCTTTTGTTGTACAAGATTATGATCGTTTAGAGGGCAGCCATAATAATACAAACATTTTCTCTTGTTCCTTAAAGAAACAAGTTCACTTCCAAGAAGGAGAGCATTGTTGGTTGCTACCTATGTCTGCTCGACCATCTATTCCTGCATTGTCTTTGGTTAGTTCTAATCTTTAGCAGGATAGTGTTGACATACATCGTGTGCATTCGGATCATGGAGTCTACATGCTTGCTGAAATTTTTATGTGAGATGACATGCTAGAAACTTGGAAATATGGTCACGTTCCTTCCCACAATTATTTCAGTTTTTTTTGTCCTCGCAACCCCGTTCTCCTTTATGTTGTGCAGGATCAGTTTCAAGCACAATCGACGCCGAGGACGGCTTTTCATCAAGAAGGGGAGGATGATGAGGACATGACACCCATGCATATGACCATGTTTGGCACATGGGATGGAGGGGAAGGAGGCCAGCAAGAGTGTCCAAGTCAAGAAGGAGGCCCGAGGCTAATTCAGTTCAAATCCCCAAGGTGGAGGCCCAAAGCAACTCAAGTTCGGGTCTGCCTCGGCCTCTAGGACCAGTCTGCCTTAAACTGGTCACCCAGGACGCATCCTAACTCCATTTTCGATGATCCACGTATGGATGGAAAGCTAATTTGATAAGGAAGCTAATACAAGTGGTTTCACATCAAAATCTCTTCGGAATCAACGAGAATCGTCAAAAAAGTTAGTGTCTAGAATCTGCCAGGGTGCTGCGACACCTTCTTTTGGTCTGTTGGACCGTGTATCATGTTTGGGTCCATTAGGGGGCGCGTCTAGGGTAGGCGATGACCCTAAGACCTTTATAATCATACGCCGCCACTATCATTAGGTTTTGGGGTTTTGCTTAGATTATTCTATCAAGAACAGTTTCGCCGTTCATCGGTTTGTGAGACCCCAACTTTGTGAGATAATCTTTCATCTGCAATTTGGTTGTGTTCTTTCTTATTCTTGCTTGTGTTCTTCGTTGCGTAGGCAAGGATTAGCCTTCTTGGCGAGGTCAACCTAGTCTATGACTTGGTTGATAACCAGAGGGGCTATGGTGCTAAGATTGTAGGGTTCAATCTTTTGATCTGAAGCCGGATCATTGTGTCATTCTCCGCCACAACGATAGTTACCATCACCTGACGAAAGATCGGGATCCCCATCTCCATTAGCGTGTATATAAAGTACAATGCCCCATATACTACATCAATGAAGTACTATCAGAATCAAAGATCTAGTACCCGCATGTGCAAAAACTACTCTACGCCTTCCTGATCACTTCCCGCAAGCTTTGCCACTATTTTGAAAGCCACAAGATTACCGTGGTGACAGATTTTCCACTCGGAGACATCCTACACAATAGAGACACAATAGGGCGCATATCTAAGTGGGCAGTTGAACTTGGCGCTCTCAACATCGATTTCACCCCCACGGAAGGCAATCAAGTCTCAAGCCCTTACCGATTTTGTTGCCGAGTGGATAGAAATTCAACCTATGTCAAATACCATCCTTGACCATTAGAAGATGTACTTTGATGGATCATTTAAACTAGGCGGAGCCGGTGCAGGTGTTCTCTTCATCTCTCTAGATGGAAAACAACTCAAATATGTCCTTCAGATATTATGGCAAGCTATAAACAATGAAGCAGAATATGAAGCCCTCATCCACGGGCTCCAAGTAGCAATTACCCTCGGGATCAACCGACTACTCGTCTATAGCAATTCGGCAGTAGTCATCAACCAAGTCAACAAAGATTAGGACTGCACCAAAGACAGCATGGGCGCTTACTGCGTTGAAATACGAAAACTCGAAAAACATTTTCAAGGTTTAGAAATTCTACATGTCCTACGCGATTCAAATATTACAGCGGACGTCCTCGCTAAGCTTGGATCGGATAGGGCGAAGGTCCCACCCGGCGTATTTGTAGAGGAGTTATCAGCTCCCTCTATCAAATAACCCGGTGAGATAACCCCTAAACTCCCAGCTAAAGGCACCCAGATTTTGGTAATCACCACCTCATGGACCTAGGTTTTTATTGATTATATCACAGAGAATAAGTTGCCAGCAGACAAAGAAGAAGCTACCTGAGTTGTTCGTAGAAGCAAGAACTACGTCCTAGTAGGAGACAAACTCTACAGAAGAGCCACATCATATGTGTCTCATCTATAATAGGCAAAGAGATCTAAGACGAAATACACTTAGGTTGCTATGGAAATCATGCCACTTCAAGAACACTAGTTGGCAAAGTATTCCGCACTGGATTCTACTGGCCAACTGCTTTGAAAGACATAGAAGAACTCGTCAAAAAATGCAAAGGTTGTCAAATGTTCGCAAGATAAGCTCACGTCCCAGCTCACAATCTCATCTACATCCCACCCGCTTGGCCTTTCTCCTGCTGAGGACTGGATCAAGTAGGACCTCTCAAGAAAGCAAAGGGCGGTTTCGAGTACATCTTTATAGCAATTGACAAGTTCACCAAGTGGATTGAATACAAACCACTCATGAAATATAGTGCAACCAAAGCAGTTGAGTTCATCCAAGACATTATGCACCGCTTTGGTATGCCCAATCGAATCATCATAGATTTGGGTTCTCCCTTCACAGCTATAGAATTCCAAAGTTGGGCATAGGATTGCGGCTTTAGCATAGATTACGCATCGGTCGCACATCCAGAAGCCAATGGACAAGTAGAAAGGGCTAATGGACTCATACTAGCTAGATTAAAACCTAGATTGTATGAAGAACTGGTGGACTATGGATCCAAATGGATTGAAAAATTACCTAAAGTAGTATGGGGGCTACGAACTCAAATAAGCAGAGCCACCAAATACTCACCTTTTTTTCCTAGTTTACAGATCAGAAGCCGTACTACCTACCGACCTGATCTAGACATCACCAAGGATAGATCAATATGATGAAGAAGAAGCAGAACACACTCAAAGATTGGAACTCGATAGTACAGAAGAAGTTAGAGTAAATACTACCCTTCAATCAGCTCGATACCTCCAAGGTTTAAGACGCCACTACAACAAGAGTACCTAGCCTCGATCACTCCAAATCGGAGACCTAGTACTACGAAGAATACAAAAAACTGACGGACGCCATAAACTACTTAGCCCATGGGAAGGTCCTTTTATTGTCGCAAAAGTCACCGAACTAGGCACATACGAGTTGATGACTGAAGATGGAATAGAAGTCAACAATACATGGCACATCAGCCAACTAAGAAGATTCTACGCATGAAAACAACTCAAGCAAGAATCTATATACCAAAAAAGACACAAGAGATCAACATTCACGATCAATAAAGATGGTGTTCCATGACAACATTTGTCTTATTATGGCTTGCCCCAAGTTGTTTTCATAACAAAATAAAAGCAAAATGGCTGAAATTATGCCTGAGCCTACCGGCCGAGAGCAAAAAAGCTCAAAAGATGCTTGAGCCCGCCGATGAGAGTAAGAAAGCTGATAAGCTAACACTCGAACCAGTCCTAAGTTGTTTTCATAACCAGGGCAAGTGCTAGATGCTGGCCACCTCCCGAGTTGAGCAAAAAAGCTAAAAAGATGCTTGATCTCATCGGACAAAGAGCAAAATGGCTGAAATTATGCCTGAGCCTACCGACCGAGAGCAAAAAAGCTGAAAAGATGCTGGAGCCCACCGATGAGAGTAAGAAAGCTGATAAGCTAACACTAGAACCGGTCCTAAGTTGTTTTCACAACCAGGGCAAGTGCCAGATGCTAGCCACCTCCTGAGTTGAGGAAAAAAGCTAAAAAGATGCTTGAGCTCACCTAACAAAGAGCAAAATGGCTGAAAATATGCCTGAGCCTACCGGACGAGAACAAAAAAGCTGAAAAGATGCTTGAGCCTACCGGTCCTAAATCTTTTTAGTACTAATGAGACTAAGAAGGCTATCAAGACAATGATCTACATACCCCGAGTTGTTTACACAACGCAGATGAAAGCCAAACAAGCACTCGACCTACCAAGGGACTCTATCAACCCAACGATCGACATACCCCGAGTTGTTTATACGGTGCAGATGAAAGTCAGACAAGCACTCGACCTACCAAGGGACTCTACCAACCCAATGATCGACATACCTCGAGTTGTTTACATGGCACAGATGAAAGCCAGACAAGCACTCGACAAATCAAGGAACTCTATCAAGCCAACGATCGACTTACCCCAAGTGGTTTACACGGCTCAGATAAAAGCCATACAAGCACTCGACCTATCAAGGAGTTATCCTACAACGGATGAAAGAACACGATCACTCTAAGCAGCGGATGCACGCCATGCCCAAGAAGCAACTACTCGGAAGAAATTCTGATCATTTAGGCAACTCGTCTGAAGAATAAACTAGGCGAAGACATCCATGCAGAGAAGATGTAATGAAAAATAAAAAATCTTCATTCAAAGAGGAGTATAATATCCTATTGCAAAGGTTGGAGTACAAAGGTCAATTACAATCAAATCAAGCATCGTCATTAGGAGAAGAAACATCAATACTAAGATTATCGACAATCCTCCTGGCTAATTCTTCGACCTCAGGCTCCACCTTTTCAACAGCATCTAGGTACTCTTGACTCTCGGATTCCTCTGCAACCTTGGACAAAGGAACCTCTGGAGTAAGAACCCGGACCTGGGCAAGAACATTTTTGGTGCATAGTTGGGCGCATCTCTTCACGAACTCTTGGAAATGGGTCGACACCCGGGGGATAAACTGAGCCCAAGATTGACCGTCATCTGCTGGAGCCTGGAGAAGATCGGCTATTGACCGAAAAGATTTCCACAAAGCGTTCTAGTTCTCAGTAGCCGTCGCCAACTTGCCAGTCAAAACCTCAATAGTATTCTAGACCTGCACAAGATCCCTGTCAGCTCCACACCTAATCAACTTGGTAAGCGCAAGTTCTTCTTCAGCATGAGTAATTACCTCCTCGGCCCTATTATGGCTATTGTAGACAAGTATCTTCATTTCTTCAATACCCTTCGAGAGCTTTTGCTTCTCAACTCGAAGAGCTACACAAGGCATCAAAAAACAAGTTAGCTGAAGGAGAAAGTTGAACATAAAAGAAAACAAAAAGAACCCACAATACCATCGCACTCCTTCTTCATGGCCTCCACGGCAGCATCCCTCTGCTCCTCCGCCTCAATTACTCAGGCACGGAGAGCCTTTTCCTCCCTCTGGTGCATTTGACGCTCGGTCTCCATCTTGGCCCGATAGAGGTCAAGCTCCATCTTTAGGACGCTAATTTTAGAGGACAACTTTTTTTCGGCCTCAGACGAGAAAAAGAAGCCAGTATGGTCCTGAGAGAAAGACTGAACAAAAAAACAGAGATAGAGAGAGAGAGAAACAAGATGTAAGAACAGAAGAAGTCAAACGTCCAAAGAAAGAGCTTCAGAAAAACTTACCTGGAGTTTTTTCCCAAAAGAAGTCACACCAGCCGCCAAGGTTCCCCTAGCTACAGTCAACTTCGATAGCCGATGGGTGGCATCAAATTCCCACACCACATCATCATCTAAATGCTGACTACTAGTAACAAGAGGAGTAGAGGAAGAAGCCAGCTGATGCGAAGAAGACAAGACCAAGACCGTATCCTAGACAGAAGAAGCCCTGGCTACCTCCTTAGATAGACCCACCGCCACGGTCACTATCGCCTCTAGAACCGACAACTCCACGGTAGCATGATCACTAGGAATCCCGTCTCCTCGCCGACCGTACATTCCAAGTCCTGAGACTCAGTACGCAGGGACGCACCAGTGGACTAACAAGAAGCCGACTGAAGGATGGGGGAAGGCAAAGGTCTACAAGATGATAAGGAAACTCGACAATAAAAAGATGAACCAGAAGAAAGGAGAACAGAAGCAAACAAACCTAACCAGGATTCACTCACTTGGCTGCCTTCCTCTTCATAACAAAACTCCCAAGACGAACTGAAGACCTCAGCGGGGGAACGATGGCAGCAAAAATATCATCACCACCCTATGCTAGGAGTGGCATGATTGAGATCGGAGCCCTAGAAGAACTTAGGCTCGATGACCGCTTACTGCAAAAGGACAAAAACATCAAAACCAAAAGAAGCTAGTTCACTAAAAAACAACCAAGAATAGATGCTTCGAACTAACTATTTACCAACGGATAACGAGAGGTCTATCCTCCTCTTCATCCTCTTCCTCAACAAGGTTCACCGAGGAACCAGCTAGACAAACAGAGAACTTAGATAAACAAGGAGCCACGAAAGAGAAGCAAACAAAATCAATGATAAGCTCACCTAAGAGCATGCTACCTATGATCTACGCACCCAAGGAACGAAGCCTCTTTGGAGTAGATGCACCAACAGAAGAACTATCCATCAGCGCCCTCTTCACGGCGGTTCGAGCATTTATTTGGTAGATGGAAAACCTAACAAGCATATTTTTGTGTTTACTCCTAGTGTAGGAACAAAATATTTTTGGGTGGATCTAGATGGAAGGCATGTTTTTGCGCCTACCCCCAGTGTAGGAGTAGTGTATGTGATCTTGATTTTAAGAGCATGACAAATCTCTCGTTAGGCATCAACAAAGCTTGGCAAAACTCAATGCAAAAGCAAGCGGCGTATATGTGAAAGTTTTCCTAGCCTAAATAACATGTATGACTCAGATAGGAATTCAAGCTTTATCATATAGGAACTCATCAAGTAGCATTTTTATGTTTTTTAAAAGATAATTCTCCAGAACACTAGTGTCACTTGGAACAAGATAAACAACAACTTAAACCTTCTCATATCATATCCGTAAATTACATAGACTTAGATCAAGCATTTGCTACCCACGGGTTTCAAGTTCACAGAAAATTCTTATATCAAAACAATCTTATCCAAAGCTCGAGAGAATTTAAGGCTAAAAACTAGGTACTTAAAAGGAATTATGGCAGAGCAAATATTCATCATTTCCATGTTCTGGGATTATTCTGAGTCCTCTTTATTAACAAAATCAAGCAAACTAGACACACCCTTTTAATTTTGTTTTTATTATTTTAGACTACCATTATTACTAATTAATAAAACTCATAATAAGGAATAAAGTAAAACTAAAGAAACACTATAGGAAACTAGAATTGCCTTGGCGGCCCAGAATTTTCTTGGGGGCAAAAATTAGACCACCAAGGAAAGGACAGTTTCCTTGAAGGTTTAAGTAAACCGAATATGGGGGTTTCCTTGGCGGTTTCTAGGAACCTCCAACCTTAAGTGTTATTCCTAACTGCCAAGGAAAATACCTATTTCCTTGGGTGTTATTCCAAACTGCCAAGTAAATTATCATTTTCTTGGGGGTTATTGAATTTTCTTGAGGGTTAGCAGCCAAGGAAATGCTTAAAAGTATTTTGGTGACTTCAACTGAAAAAACAATAATACCTTAAAGGTGTCTGAAAATCCTAAAATTTGGCATGAGATCATAACATGGTTGTATTATCTTGTCATAAATTTTTCAAATCATAGTAACAAAGTTGGGCTATACATTAGTTACAGATGGATAGAACTCTCACATAGTTACATAACTATGTTAGAGATGTATGCATTTGCGAACAGTGTATATTACCACCTTGTTTTAATCATTTGATTTTCCTTATGCAAATATTATACACCAAAACCATGTTGTCATGCAAGTTTGGAAAATTTTCTAACAAAGTTTAGAAATTATTATAATCATCTTATGGTAATTTGGAGATAGACTTATGAATTATCGCTCGCAAATAAATGATTGTTTTGTCTAACTCCAAGATATGGGCTAGAGTGAAATGTTTGAGCCAAAATATATTGTTATAATTTTTTTTGAATCTTTCTGGAGGTACAAACAGCTCAATTTACAATTACTTTAAATAAACACACAAAAATTCATTTAAGCTATTGAGAATAGAAAACCTATTCAAAATTTTTTAAAACTCCTCCACAACAACTTATATATAGTATATTACAATGGAAAAAATATAATAGGGTACACAAGGTACATTTTTTTTTCTTGTAACATTAGAAGTATTTTTTCTACTTATTTAAAAATTAGACAATACAATTTTTTTTTTGTGACAACCTCACATTATTCAACCTAGAAAGGAAGCCCATATCTGGATGCAGCCCACCTCAGCCCAACTTGAAGTATGTTTCGGTCGTCGTCGTTGGATCAATCTTAGATGGCTGAGATATGCCAGGCTGATTGCAAAACCCTAGTTCTGAGCCCTCAACTCCCTCAACCACCTCTCTCAGACGTCGCCGCCCCTAGCCACTTCTCTCTCTGTTCCAAATCACGCACGACGGGCCACCTCCTCTCCAAACGGCGCGAGCTGGGCGAGCCCCTCTGGCATCGCGTGTGGGTAAGGGGCGAGACCCTCCGGCGGCGCACGGCAGGGCGAGGCTCCTCCGACTGCGGCTCAGGGGCGATCCCTTCCGGCTGCGCGTGCGAGTTAAGGGATCCAGCGGCGCGTGCGGCTCAGGGGCGCGCCCCTCCGACGGTGCAGGCAGTCACCACCTGCGCATCGCTGGTCACGACCCCAGCCCGCGCGTCCTCCGCGGATCAGGCACCAACGGGCGCAGATCTGAGGATGCCGCCTCCTCCGTAGCCACCTTCCCCACTAAGAGGAGCTGCCTCCTAAGTCTTCCCTCAAGCCACAACATCCCTCCCTCGACCAGGACAGCAGGTACCTGATTGATTCCTCTGCTCTATATTTTTCTAATTGCTTCTGGTCTCTTCTCTCGAGCAGGATTGAAGGAAAATTTGAGGTTGTGTTATGTTCTATTATTGAGAATTGATTTGATGTCAAGGTGAAACTGAAACAAAGGAAGCCGATAATATGGTATTCCATAGCACGTACTGTTGTAACTTTTTTTTGTGATGTTGAGCTTCAGAGTTCAAAGTATTATTTGATTGATGCACAAATGTGTTTAACTCACACAGGTAAAATTTGGGGCTTGTCATTCATGTGTATATATATGTTTCCATGGTGCTTTCATTACCTGCTTATGTGTAGTATTGCTCAACTAAATTGACTTAACCAGCTGTGCTTTTATTCTGATTGTTGGGTCCTTTTTTATTCATTAGTTCCATGCTACAGCTTATCATTTCCGCCATCTTTGGTTGTACATGTGTACATAGCATAAGCCTCAACATTTTAGAACTGACCGGGTGTCCTTTTTGGTGAGTCCCGATCGCTGCTGTGCTTATCTCGTGTGATGCCCATGTGTGTCGGCTGCCTGTTTGTTGTATTGTCTGAATGGGGAAAGGCTTTCAACTGTTTGCATATATGTGCTTGGTAGTTCTGCGGTACTAAGCTATAGAATATATGTATTTTGTTATCGAATATAAATTTGAACCTGAGAAGGCTAGCACTTTGAACATGTATGCTGCAATGAAGTCTGAATCCAAAGAAGTGGACAATTCTCAGCCGTAGAGCACAAAACCGTCTCGTAGTGGACAATTCAGAGCTATGTAGGTGCTAGGACTTATGTAAGTTAGCTATGACTATGAGATATTGTTGCCTTTTAGTGTAATGGTTGAACACTTTTTAATCTGTTTGGTGTACGTGCAATTGTTGGACACTTTAATTTGTAATATGTTTCGACTAGAATCAGTTGAATATATGCATGTATTGGAATGACTATATTTGTGTTGGATTGACATGTCATCAGGTGTCAATTGAGTTCAGTTACCAGAATCTTAGAATTCATTGATTATTGCGAGTATTTTTTTTGTTGCTCGTATGCATTTCTTTGGGTGCCAGCCCCCAAGAAAATCACAATTGCCTTGACGGTCAATAGCAGCCAAGAAAAAATATAGTTTCCTTGGAGGTCAAGGGCAGCCAAGGAAACAACTATACCTTGGCGGTCTAGATAATTTTCTTGGAGGTTGCTTGCAGTCAAGAAAACTACTTTCCTTAGAGGTTATTAGCCCTTAAGAAAACTTCTTTCCTTGGCGGTCGCAACATTTCCTTGGCACTTTGGCAAATTAAGTTTGGTCGTAGTTTCCTTTGCAGCCAGAAGGAAATCATCCTTGAGGGCCAGAACAGCAAAGGAAACTAATTTCCCATAGCTTGAGTGCGTTTGCTTGACGGTTTGTGGTCAAGGAAATCATCCTTGAGTGTGTTTGCTTGACGGTTTGTGGTCAAGGATCATTTTCTTAGCGGTTTTACCCCTTTTCTAGGCGTTTTTTGCACTCAAGGCAATTTCAGATTGTGGTAGTGAAAAGAAAATACTTAGCTGGATACACGGGGGTGCCGTTCCCTCAAGCTGGATGTTGACGTAGTTGTTTGATCTTGCGGAGTAGCAGACTGGCAGCGGATATGTACTTCATCTATCGGAGCATTTATTGATGTTGATGACTGTTGAGACAGCGCTTCAACAGTGGATAGAACATCCACTTGCTTGTCAGCTCTTCTTGGTCCTTCAAATCCTGTGAAACTCAAATAAACAATAAAACTTATGGAACAAATTAAGTGTTAATGGTTGGCCACTTAAGCCTCAGTTGTCCAAAGCCTTTGAGATTGTTTCTGATTTTTCTTCTAAGTAGAGTTTCAGCAGGATCTCTTAATATTTTTTTATATTTTCTATGATGCAAAGAAAATGTAACAAGATGAATGCATATTTATTTTATTTTTATGCCATCATGGTGAATATTCCTGGGGGTTTTTACACGCCACAAAATTATTCATATGGGGCTTAAGATTTATGATGCAGTGCAGCAAACAAATATATATTTTTTCTTTTCTAATACGGTGCTAAAGTAAATATGCTAAAGGAAAATAAATCCATGTAATGCGAAAGAGTAAATATGAATAACTACCGATTTTATCTCACAGCGAGGGTTCAGTGTTTTAAGTTCTCTGAACAGGACTACCATGTTCATTCCCTAGGAGCATCATCTGATCCCAAAGATGAAGACCTTTATAGCTGTGCCTCTTGAGATGGTAATTCTGAGGATAGTGTCACCTATGTTCTTTGCTTGTCCAGCCAGTCGAAGTGAAGCATTAGTAGTGAAAGCTGGCAACATCTTGCTTAGTGTGCATGTTCGTAGGTCCGGAACGTTCACTTATAAAATTTGGGGAATTGACAAACTTCTTCACATTTTGCTCGAAGTGTGTCCTGCTTGCAAAGACAAGGTAAAGATTAAGTGCATGGTCTCTTAAGATGTTGCCTTCATTATTAGAGTGTGATGACACCATGTGATGAAGGATAAACGACTTCCGGTGGTTCTTTCCTTTGTTGCATCTTGAGTTGTTCATGAACATATATTGTACTTTTTTCTCGCATTCTTTTATCATGCCATCTTTCTACTCTTCGATCTTTTGACACCCTATTAGACCCTCCACTTCACTCATTCTTATGCCTGTCATGGATTAGTGGACAATATATACTCGAAGGAATATACAATTTTGAAACACAGGTTGTTTGTCCAGAATTTTATTGTTTCCTTTTATGCTAATGAAAAGATGGTGTTGATATTATTTTAGTATAGATTTTGTTATTATGTTCTATACAAGCATGTCTCAAAGCAAAAGGTAACTTGCAACAGAAGATAGAGTGAATGGACATTGATACTTACAATTCTTCCATCCATGTTGAATGAGGTATGTAGTTCTTACATTTATGATGAACGAGCTGTGTCTTCTAGTGCGAAGTTATTGGAGTTCATCATGTGCCTTGCTTCATCTCTTATTTGATTTCATTTCGTGACTTACCCAAATTTGATTGAGAATTTTCCTGCAGGGGGTTAGTGTAACAAAATGACTAGTATCTACTACAACATATTCTTGATTAAAAAATTAAACTAGACACCTTGTCTAATTTAATCTAGGAAAGCATTTTAACCTAAGCACCATGTTTAATTTAAAAAGCCTTCTAAAGTAGGATACACTCCTAAACTAAGCACCATGCTTAATTTAAAATATGTATGAACATACTCCAAACCTTAACCATACTATAGCAAACAAAGGTAGCATGAAAGTATTGTAGAGATTTATTCAAATAGAGATACATGAATATGATGATTATCTAGCAAGTTAAGCATGATTTAAAGGTAGAGGCAACCAAGATGAATTAACAACATGGTATAAGATTTTTGAAAGAAGTCCATCCCCAAAGCTTGAATTTTGCAAGGCAAAATCAAGTCTAGATGGATGTGATTTAATTGGTTGGACATACCTTGAGTCATCATCATTCATCCTTTTTGCTTTAGACCTAGAATGGTTAGTGATAATAATACCAGAAGGAATATTTTCACAATTATGTTTCTATGCTTATTCTACAAGGGTATCACAACAAAAAGGGTATAAGTTTGTTCTTGGAAAACCTTTTAATTGCACTCAAGTTGGTGAAGTAGTTTCCCCTCCAACACCAACCTTTTTTTATCTATCTCAAGATTCACACAACGAGATCTGTAATATTTATGATAAACATATGCATCTACAACTACCCTTTCAAAGTTTTTATGAACAAGAAGCATGAGGGGGTTAAGATCTCGTGTGTAGCAATGTTGGAGAGATCCATTGATTCGGGATATTTCTCATATGAGCATGGATTCAATGAGATATTCATAATGTAGCTTCCATGCTTATCGAAATAATCTTCCTTTTCAAGCTCCAAGGGTGTTTCTTCATGAATGCCTATAGGCGGAAATATTATCTCCATCATTTCATGCCTATGACAATCATTGGACGTTTTATTGTCCAAGATTTCCCATGGATTGATGTCTCTTGGGTTGATCTCTTCTAAGACTTCCTCCAAACTTGGATGAGTCATGTTTATTAAAGAGATTGATTCAAGCTCACCATTTGGATCCAGGCCAAGTTTGGATTCTACCCATAAGGTTTTGTCCTTGTCCATCCATTCTTTTACAACGGCATATGTGTTCTTCATATATTCCAAGCAATTCTTAATACATTCCTGCCATTGTCGTTGCTCTTCTTGGTTATCCTTGTGGTCTTCATGACTCCTATGCTTTGGTTGTCTTAGTGGATTTCTAGGGTCATCGTGAGACTTAGGGGAAAGAGCATAAGAGAAATCATTGAGGTCAAGAATGGGTTGAAAGATGGGTTTAGATAAGACATCTAATGTGGGCATAGAAGGGGAGAAGATACGATTCGCTTCTAAATGGCTTGGCTCTCCTTCTATGGCATCACTAGACATGCCATCCTTGAATTCTTCCCAATGTCCTATGTAGGAATAAGGACGCTTTCAAAGAAATCCCTTCTTAAGAGGATTTGAGTTATATTCACTCGAAGGTCTCTTTTGAAACTGGAAGTTTAAGTTATTCCCAAAATTAGCATCAAACATATTATCCTCACAAGAAATTTCAAAAGGTTGACTTTCTTCTTCCTTTGGAGAATTTGGATTCTGGGGTATTAATGGTTTTGGATTGATAGCTAAACCTTGGGATTGGAGTGGTTGTGATTTGACTATCAAAACTTCCTCTTCTTGTTCGGAAGATGACTCCTCTTCCTCGAGGAGCTCATAATGAATGCTAGTGCATGGAGTTTTTTCACTAATCTTATTAAGCATAGACCTTGCTTCACTAGAAGATAAATGAAGGAAAGCTCCTCTAGAGGCTAAATCAAGGGATTCCCTAGAATCCTTACTAAGACCCATGTAAAAATGTTGAAGGAGTATTGGGTCTAAAATAGCAAGGTCCGGGCCAGTGATGATGAGTTCATTAAAATGATCCCATGATGTACCAAGATATTCTTCTTCTAGTTGCCTAAAATTTAGAACCTCTATTCGAAGGCTAACCACTTTACGGATGGGAAAGAAACGTAAACAAAATTAGAGCATAATGTTTCCAAATCTCCTTGCATACTCTCTAGGTTTTGATTGTACCAATGTTTAGCTATTCCCGTCAAAGAGAGCGAAAACAACTTCCATCTTAAGGTCTTGTCAGACATGCCAGCGATACGCAAGCATGCACATGTCTGTTCAAACTCTCGTAGGTGAGAATATGGGTTTTCATTCCCTTCTCCCGAGAAGGGTTTATCCCGAATCAATTTTATTAGAAACAGGCACAGCTCATAGCTAGGTGTTAGGATAGGCTCTGTAGATGTTGGTGGTCTAAGGCATATAAGTGGATAGGAATGGAATTTATGGAATCCATAAGGATAGGAAAGAAAAGATGAAGGAAAAGATAAAAAGATAAAAGGATAAAAGTATAATACAAGGCTAAGCTAGTTTTGAAGTTAACTCAGCAACCATTTCCCCAGCAACGATGCTGGAAATGCTTGTTGGTATTTGTCAATGCACACAGAATAATTATTAGGAATGATCCACAAGCACACGGATACCGATGTAGCACTTCACCCGGGGGTTTTAAATATCGTATCCATAGGGAAACGTGTGAGTGCAACTAAGTCTATGCTTAACCCCTGAGAAGCATCAAGGACAGAGATGATAGGGACATAGAGAAGATCACTAAGGTCTTCAGTTCTAACCCTCGCAAGCTATATCTAGTATTATTCAACTAGGGACATTACTTAAGAAAAGACACCAACAGAGGATGCTTTTCTTAGCAACCAGGTCCTACTTGTCCTACAAATGGGAGGTGGACTATAGAAGATTCAATGAGAAAGTCACCCTCGTGAGCTACCACTGATCCGAAAAGTAGGGTGCATCTACGAGTAACCCGAATCTAAGCACCATGATTATACTACGGATTATACCTTAAACTATGGCCATAGATTAAAGCATTCAAAAGAGACTCGCAAACTAGAAGAATAATATAAACAATGTTACTTACTCGAATTAGAAGTTGATTACCAGAGAAATCTCAAAAGCAAGCTCCGGAGGAACTTGATCCCGTAGGTACAAGCCGTAGAGGAGACATCGACATGCCAACAACTCCTCCAAACTCTTTCCTCACACTTTATCTTACTATTTCTAAAGACTAGTCCTAATCTCTAGAGGACTACGTGACTAATCTTCTCTTGATGGCTATCTCTGAGAGGTTGATCCTTTAATGGGACCCCTCTCTATTGATCACTACTAGAGAATATGAATTAGGGTTTTAGGGATGCCCTCAATCCAGGGGTAGGGCTGTGCTTATATAGGCCGGTGGGATGAACCAGAGCCCTCGGATCAAACCGACCTTGATCAGCGATGAAGATTCCAACCCTAAGGTGGTGGAGAACCAACGTGCAAAGCGGGCCGCCATCGGGAACTGGGCCAGGTCGACCGAGCTAGGCCTAGTTTGGCCGACCCCCCTCAGTGGCAGGTGGGCCCCTCCTTCGATGGGTCACCTTCTCGTATCTTCTAGATTCTTCTCAACTTGGTTCCCGCAGAGAATATGCTTTTTCGCCCGACGTCCTTCATCTCTTGCCCCTTTTCCTGTTTAATCCCTAGAAAACACTGATTCAGCAAAACTCGTGGAATTCTGTCAGTTTAACCCCTATTCCTATGTTTGGTGATAGAATTATTCCCTTATTCATGTTTCATTGACGGTTTAGAATGGACAATAACTACTGTCAACAGTAATTTCTTTCAAGTACCTAGTTGTCAGCCTTGAATTCTCTCAAGTTTTGGATAAGATTGTTTTGACCGAAAGATTTACTCTGAACTTGAAACTCGTGGGTAGCATATGCTTGATCTAAGTCTAGGTAATTGACGTATATGATATGAGAATGTCTGAGCTGCTGTTTATCTTGTTCCAAGTGACACTAGAGTTCCAGAGATTTATCTTTTGAAAAACTTTAAATCCCACATGATGAGTTCCTGTATGAAAAAGCTTTAATTCCTACCACAGCCATACATGTTATTTAGGCTAGGAAAACTTTCACATATAGCTGCTTGTTTTGCGATGAGTTTGGTCAAGCTTTGTTGACCCTTAGAGACTTGTCATGCTCTTAAAATCAAGATCACTTACACTCCACCCAAGTATGCTGCTTCTACACTAGAAGTACGTAAAAACATGCTTTCCATTTAGATCCACCAAAAAATATTTTACTCCACTAGAATGGAACACCAAAAACATGCTCTATAGGTTTTTCCATCCACATAATCGCCCCATTGCCACCAAATAAAGATCCAATGTTCTTGTTGTTATCTCTCAAAGTTTTATTGCAGAAAGAGGCTTGGACTGTATAGAAAAAAATACATTGAAAAAAATTATGAAAATAAATATTGACAAAAAAATGGGAACAAAATTGCCCGTTGTGAGAGAAAACAATGGGTACTCCGATGCCCGCCATGAGAGAAAAAAATATACAGCCTAGGTTCTCTCAAGTGTTTCCAAGTTCCAAAAGAGAGATATGTTTCAAGGAGCAAAGTAGAATTAGGTTCTTCGCCACTACCACCATATATATTCATTCCACCATACATGGCCATTTTCACTAGTTACATTCACTCCCCCATAAATCCACACACATGCACATCTTGATTTGATTATATGACTCGTTTCTCTGGATCCATTGTTTGACTTTACAATATATGCTTTGCAAGTATATATGCGTTGTCTCCCCACCTATGAGCTCCACATAAGCCTTAGTTGTAGGATGAGAGAAAAGGCAAAACATTCTACCTTAGAGAGCCACAAATACCATATGTTCTTAGTGAAGGCATGACAACATCAATTCTGCCTTGGTGAGGATCCAAAAATATCACATATTGAGAAACTTGAGAGTGTCATACAATGGAATCTCTAAGTTTTATTTTAAAAATTTATAAAAACTCTGGAACGATGGTTGAACGAAGAGCTTGAGACATAGTGCTTGACTTGACCGTTCTGTCTTTCAATTACTCAAGACCCAAGTGAAGCCTAGAAGCCCCATGGTTGAAGGTAATATGAGTAAGTTTAAAAGACAGATCAGTTTATTATAATCCGGAGGAGAATTCTTGTTTGAACGCATGTGTACTTTTGAGGCGTGAAAGCATTGTAGCAACTCCTGATCCAACTTTGAGTTTAACATTGCTCAGGGCCGAGCAAAGGTTAAGCTTGGGAGAGTTTGTTGATGGTAGTTAACACTCATCATAAACCATCAATGAACTTGTATAAATGCATGAAAATGATCACCAAACATAGGTATAGGGGTTTAAACTAATGAATTCCATAAGTTTTGATGTTTCACTTGTTTTGCAGGATAATTGATTTTTCATGGTACAAAGATGTCTCAAATGATGAGTTGGAGTACACCATTACAAAGAGCTCGTCGAGACGATCGAAACGGATATATTATTTGCTATATTTGGAGCATGGGATGAAAAGATATTAATTACGCACGAACACCAACACTAGAAGGATCTAGAAGGCACCAGAAGGCAAACCACCAAAGTGGGCCAGCTGGCCCAACCTCTAGGGCGCCTAGCCTGCCCCGGAGTCCAATCACAATCCGCTTCGTATGTCGGTTCCCCACCGTCTTACGGTTTGCATCTCCACCGTCGATTAAAGTTGGTTTGATCCGAGGGCTCACGATTGACGCTTCGGCCTATATAAACAGCCCTGTACCCCTGAGGCAAAGGTATCCATGAATTGAGAGGTGTCCCATGAAAGGATAATCTCTCATTCAGATCAACACAAGGAGGATTAGGGCTAGACTTTCCAATGTAGTAGATTAGAAACTTGAGAGTTAGGGAGAGCGGAGCTGAGCTTAGGATCTGGAGAAATCTTCAGAGGTCTGGTATATCTTTGTATCTTACCTTTGCAAGACTTATGCTTTCATATATTTATCTTCTATATTTGCTTTTATGCCTTTCATGTGATTGGTTAGTATAGTTTTCATACTTTGGCATGGGATCTCTGCTCGTATTGAGTGCTCTAGTTTTTATGTGAGACTAGAGTAGTAATCGCTAGCATAGATATGGTGTTTGGGCTAGAGTTTATCTAAGTTAGGCCGTTGTAATCCACCACGTTAGGATTGGTGTTCGTAGAGCTTTTAGCAGCCTTCCTCCGACTACGCTTTCTCATCCCCCTCGAGAGTCGGAAATGTACTGCTACTCCAAAGCGTTATTGTGTGTGATTGTTATATCTACCTATGCCTCAGTTACCATAGAACCAAAGTAATAGAGAAGTATTAAGGAACCTTGAGCTCTCCCGTTGTCCTCTCAGTTTATCTAAGCTACTCTGTTATCATGGAATTCTCCTATGTGTGTGTTATAATTCATAACTCTTATCATTTACCACTTACCCCCACTTTAGTCTAGTTGATATATTAAGTTAGTAGATACATGATGGTGAATTATCAGATTCTTTAACCATTGCTTCTCTGTGGATAAATACGATACTTTGGAATACTCCCGGGTAAAAGCTACAATGGTATTCTGTGCGCTTGCGGAATCCTTCATATCCTATTTGCACTTAATAAATTAAATACCAACAGCCCCCAAAGGGTGCGGGGTGAAGCTAGGCCAGATGACGGACTCCAAGCAAACTGTGGAGAAGGCCCAAAACCTTTGGAGCGTGGGAAGCTTTGGGCACGAAGCCACCCAGCGCCCACCCCAGGGTGCCGTAGATAGGCTTCCAAGTGTAAGAGTGTAAATGATCAAGTTGCCCCTAAATATCTTGTCATATCGGTAGGTGTAAGGGTAGCGAGGTCATTTGCCCATTGTAAACTGACCTAAGGGGCTCTAATGTGTTGATCCACTATTGTACCGGGGGAGAGAATAATACAAATGATCACTTTACTCATGTTGGGTATAATTTTAGCTAAAGTTACTTTCCAACAAAACATCACTGTTTTCTTTCCATGACATTGAAAGAAACCGATGTCTCTCTACAGCAAGGTGTAGAACCACAACAATCTGCTGACAATACCAAAATTATAAAATTAAGAACTTTAGAGACCTTTGTAACTACTGATTGGGAGTGCTATTATAATAAATGGTATGGACAAACTACAACACTACATGGCCATATGGCTACTTACCAAAAACTAGCTCTAGCAAGATTCGTGAGGCTCACCCAAGCACATGACCTCCTCACAAACTCAGTGCAAAAAATGAATTTAGTCTATACCCCAATAAGGCAATAACAATAGTAGCATTAATATAAGGTGTAAACAATAGAACATATGAAATACATGAAACAAGGACAGAATTCAACTGAAACAAAAGAAAAACTCAAGCAAAATTTAATACAAAAGGGTGGGCACATCTGTATTAATTATCATGATGACAATTGACTAAATAAAATAGCATTAAAAGTTCTATGGTTAACTAAAAGCATAATGGTAAGGTCTAAAGCAATAACCTAGCCATATTTGTTACCTTCAATTAATCATCTCCAAATTTTTATTTTTCTTGGCATTTCATCATCTTCTTCATCTGAATCACTAAATTTTACTTTAGTCTTCAGTGTGAGCCTGAGGTTAGTTGCAAATAACAAACTTGAAGGATTAGGTTACCACAAAAGTCACATGTGGGAAGAGAGAATATTGAAGAATTCCACAGGCGTGCTGGCTTCGGATATGCTAACTTTACTTGCAACACATAACTTCCATCTAAAAGCAGATCATTAAGAATTGAACTTTTCTTCTCAAATTCTATGAAAGTTATCCTATAAGATAAGAATTTAATAAAAAAAATTAGAAATGTTTCATTAGAAATCAAACAACAATAATCCCTCATAATGAGTAAGTCATGTTAAATGTTCTTTATTGACATAGAGCTATTACTAAGGTTTTGAGGAACATTCATGGCATGTGTATGATTTGATTATTATTCTGTACCATCTATCTTTTTATATATGGTATGAATATCACTACAGGAAGACCGAGCATCAGTGATAAAATGTGGTAGCGAACTCTTGATTTGTCACTGATTCCCATGTTATTAGTGACCAAACTAATTTTCATCACTATTGCGTCGATTATTAGTGGCAAACTACTATATCGCCATAGGATGCACCTTCAGTGGCGAATTTAGTGATGAAACATGAATTTGTCACTAATAAATAGGTTAATTGTGACTAAATATTTATTTCCTCACAGTTTTACCATCTACCAGTGACAAAATATTATAACGCCACATGGTGCAAGGTCAGTGAGAAAATGTTGTGGCAAAATTGTATTTTGCCACTATTTATCATCTTAATTGTGACTAGACAATTTCCCCCCACTATTAGTACGTTTATCTGTGACAAAATTTTGCATCGCCACATGGTACCTGATTACTGAGAAATTTTTGTGGCAAAATATTCTTTTGTCACTAGTTACCAAGTTAATTGTGAGCAAATAAATTTTCTTGTTATATAATATTTCTATTAGTGATAAAAACATGTGTTCGTATGATAAATAATTAGTGGCAAATATTGTATTATCATGGGTCCCACTTGTCAGTCAAACTCCACCTTATCTTCTTCCGTTTTCTGCAGCTGCAATTACTGGACGGAGCATCTCCGGCCGTCCCCAAGCTCAGAGCTCCGCCAAGCGCCGACGAGCTCGCCCATAGTCGCCGACCGTCGATGCCCTTGCCCATGGCTCCACCGAAGCTCACACGTGCAGCGCTTAGCAAGCTCGCCCACGGCCACAGCCGCCTATCTCGACGAGTGTCTCCGACCGCCCCCAGCTCGATGCTTCTGCTCCGCGCCGACGAGCTCGCCCATGGTCTCCGGCTATCCCCGCTCCCACCCGGATCCACCGAATCTCACCTCACACTCGACGAGCTCGCCCACGGTCGCCGCCGCTAATCTCGACGAGCTTGCAAAAGGTCGGATTCGCTGCGTCCCTATCCGCGGCCATCTATGCACGAGGAGGAAGACACCGAGCCGCTTGCTCGTGCCGTACTGTGAGCGGGGTACGGTCATCTTGCGGGCGTCAACACGGGCAGGCATGCGGGCAGCCCGCTCAGGCGTGTGGTGGGCGGCCGCGTTTGGCGGGCGGGCGGTCGTAGCTCCGGCGTGTCCGTAGTGAAGCACTGGAGCTTCAGGCCGCCTGTGCAGCTAGAGGCTCGTGTGGCCAGGGGCCTAACACGACGGCTCATCCGTGGTCATAGGATTGGATAGTAAGCACTGCTGCTCTCCAGTTTAGATTATTTGATCAATTCACCATATTTGTCTATTCGATTCTCTGGAGTTTGAATGTAGGCTAGAAGCTCAATCGCCAAATGCCTTAGTGGTGTTTCAGTGGCATTGATTGGGCACTTGAACCTTGGTCATTGCATACGGGAGAGCTGGACCCCCTATGTTTAGTTACATAATACTAGTATATTATGTTGTAATTCTGTAATTGAAGTGCAAATTATACTTCTATTCTCTTAGGTTTTAGTGACTTTATGTACCAGTTAATTTGGTTGTGGGAACAAAAAGACACAACTTTGTCTTGTAGGGATCCAGAACAGAAGTAAAATTAGTGAGAACGAACAAAAGCAAACGCAAATCCGGATGGCCATAGTAATACGTGAATTGACATTTGTGGATGAATAGCTTGTTTATAATGAATATATATCATATTACCGGGGCTTGCAAAACTGATAAGTATTAGGAAATAAAACATAGCTGAAAATGTCAGAGTGACCATGATATCCTAAATGCTTATTTGTTTGACACTACTGTGTAGTGTTTGTAAAGCAAGTGAAGGAGATGAAGCTGCATCTCATATATATATATATATATTCCCTATAGAAATTTCAGCTTGATTATCAGTTATTTGCTAGTCGTCATCTATTTCTTCTTCCGATTCACTGTCTTCGTCATCTGAATCCATGTACTCACCACCTTCACTGTCATCACTTTCAGATTCTTGTTGCTCATCTTCATCCTCAACGTCACCCTCGTAATGGAGTATCGGATTACCTTCCACAGCCACAGGCATACCTTCAGCTTCTGCTTCAACTTGAGGTGTGTCCAATATACTTGTGTCATCATCTTCTATTTTATTTCGATTCGGCACAGTTATTACTTCATTTTCTTGGCAAGCTTCAGGACTGGACTTACTTGATTTAGCACCACCAAATATTTCTCTGCGTAGAAAATCTGATGTATTGTAGCATGTTGCACCAAAGGAAGTTAAGAAAGCTACTCGACATATTAGTACTAATAACGATTCCATTAACAATGTCCACGAGAACATGCAAATTCTTGACTTCTTGTTTGATTGAATGCACCATTACTTGTTCATAGATCTGAACTAGAGCTACTATGAACGAACACATGGGGTTTGTGTTCTTGCCGGTGTCAAAAATCCTAGTTACGTGCAATTGTGTTCACTTGCATCGGTTGTGTGCTGATGGTACAATAAAAGATAGCCATTTCTGTTGTGTTTAGTTATGTAAAATTTACAAAATGCCGATTTTTGTTTCTACAGGTGAAATATCAACCAGGTTACGTTCAAGTGGCTCTCGAACTGACAATGCACGTGATCAATTGGATTCAGATGTGCCCATGGATGAAAATAATCAAATAAATACTGTAGCACACAACACTGAAGGTGTTTTGCTAATCTCAAACCTGCTTCTTTACACCATTGTTTATTTCGCTGATTTAGCTAGGCTCTGTTATGCTGATCTACATTTATTTCTTTATACGACATAATAACAAGTGCTACATTTAGCATGTCACAGCCTGTTATACTAATCTAAAATTTGATTCTTGACACTATAGAGTACAAACATTACATTTAATTACCCTTGTTCTTTTCCCTAAATTAACTAGGCCCTGCTAAGAGTGGAAGAAAAGTTACATTTAATATTCAACTTCGCAAGAGAAGAGCAAAAGTAAAGCATATTGATATAAAGTTCCCTAAAAAAGTTGCAAAAGTGTGTGGAGAACATGCTAGTTTATTTAAAAGTGAGATCACAGTTCTTGTAAGAACTATACCACTCCAAGTGAAGAAGTGGAGGGACATGTATAAGTTTCATGCTGGAACTACTGCAGCTGTTTGGAGAAAACTAAAGGTGACCTACTTTTCATATCAAATAAATATATTTGGCATGCAATGGTTATCATTGCATTCATTGGCTGCTTATTACATCATATCTTTGTTGTACAACAAAAGTTTCCTGAGCTTTTCGAAGAAGATAAAGATTGTGCCATGAGACAAGTAGAGAGTCAATATAATAATCGGCGTTACCGTCTGCTTCAAGCTTACTGAAACAACAAGCCAAGGCCACAACATGTCTCACCAGAAGATTGGCAATGGTTGATAAGGAATTTGTGGACGGATGATGATTTTTAGGTACATACAACTCATCCTAAATTACAGTGCTGCATAGTTATTAATGAAACATCTATGCAATTTGTGAACCAGAAAAGGAGCAACCAAAATTCTATCAATAGAGGAAAGCAAGAGATGGGATCCAAAGTAGGAACTAGATCAATTACTCAAATTGCTTATGATCTGGTGAGTAAAAAAATTACCAGAAAGAATTTTTTATCTGCTACACATTGTTATAAATTAGTGAATATATGTTTCTTTATTCCAATGTAGTGAGACCCGAAAACAGGTGAATGGCCTACTGCTATGCAAGTTTGGAGGGCTACATACCAAAAGGCTGATGGGACATGGTCTATTTCAACGGGTGAAGAAATAATGGTATGAACATGTTACTTCCCTTTTGATGGCATCTTTGGGTTTCACATTTATATCACCTTCTGAATTAGGATTAGGTGGAAGTGGTGTGCTTTTGTATGAAAAATATCATAGTAGAATTCTATATCACTCTTTCATGGTTATTATCTCTACAACATAGCTTATGATGTATTATTCATTTAATGAATTGAAAATTCTGGCCACTATAATGTGTGTGCAATATATGACATGGTATAAGCTCTAACAATGAACAATTTCGTTTTATTAAGTTGTTTGTAAATTTCATATATTATTTAATTTGTCTGCAAATTTCATTTATTAGATGACATGTGTCGGGTACCAATGTTAGGGGTACCCATCCAAGACTGATAAACAACGTATTTACACTTGCTTCCTGAGTGTTAGGGGCAATCTCCGCCTCGCCCAATCCCGCCTAAAGAGTCTCGAGCGAAGCCTCCGTCTCGCTCAAACCCGACCGAAAGGGCTCGGGCAAGACGGACCCCTCGCCCACAGCCTCCGCCTCGCCTGAACCTGACCGAAAGGGATCGGGCAAGACGGACCCCTCGCCCGCAGCCTCCGCCTCGCCCGAACCCAACCGAAAGGGCTCGGGCAAGACGGACCCCTCGGGCACAGTCTCCGCCTCGCCTGAGCCCTTATGATGTCAGCACATATGTTCGCCTCGTCCGAAGGCCGTGTCAAGACCTCGGGCACAACAGGGAGTCGCGCAAGCCCCGCCACAATGCCCATCCCCGACGATGGGACGGACGTGACCACACACAATAAACAAAGGGATGGGAGCCGTGGTACGATTCGATAAGACCCCGGTCATTCCACCACGATGGCACCCATACCTCCACAGCGACGGGGGTAACCGCCACTATTCTGCCTAACCCCCTCTCTACGCAAATCTGGGCGGACACGCCGCGCATCCTTGATGCTACAAGGGTGCACAGAGCAAGGCATGGCCTTGGCACGTCGTGCCACTGGACGGAGAGGCCAAAAGCTCTACACCCATCGTGTCCTCACGCTATAGAGTTGACCGCTCACACCGGATAAGGAGGAAGATGTCTACACCCGAGGCCACCTTTTTCTCTTTCTTCTCTTTCCCCTTTCTTACTACAACTGTAACCCGAGCCCTCCCATTGAGAACTATAAAAGGGGAGGCAAGTACCACATCTAGGGGCATCGCATAATGACCGGCATCCGGTCACGACACAGAACACTACACTGAGCACAAGCTCAAACACGCACATCGCCAAAGAGACTTGGACATGCCCCCTCTCTCGAACGCTTGTAACCCCTACCACAAGCACTATGGTGCAAGGCAACACGGGCAGCAGCAACACCCACTAGACGCAGGGACCTTCTTGCCTGAACCAGTATAAACCTTTGTGTCCGCTTTGCACACCATCCAAGCCTAAGACACGCAGATTCAAATTCACTCGTCTTAGTGTCTAGAGCACCATTCTAGACACCGACAGTTGGCGCGCCAGGTAGGGGCCTTCTGCGCGTTACGATCCGCTTCCTCAGGCTTTGGATGGCCAATCATCATGTCTGCTTTGCTCTGGGCTCCCATATCTGGTTTGGGAGCCTAGATTTCCTTTGCACGGGGTTGGGCCATGATCTGGTCTTGCTCCCCCCCTTCCATGCCGGGTGACCCCATGTCCTCTCTAGGTTTCGACGAGCGCGTCGGAGACCTAGACCCTACCGACACGGAGGGGGAGGGCGTCCTGCCACCCCCACTGGGTCACCCGACTCACCTGCCGACGTCGACTCTATCACTGAGTTGATGGCCGGCCTTCATCTGCATGCCAACAAGGCACAGGCTTCTAAGGGCACTTAGCCCCATCACTTCAACTATCTGAGGCTAGAGTGTCAGCTCGACGCCATCCTGGGACCATGACCATCCTAGGAAGATCTCCATCGCCTCTACTTCATCTTCGCCAACGCCTTGGCGCAGCTCTTCGGGGGAGCACCGCTCTCACCGGAGATGAACGCTGCGCCGGCGTAATCGGAGTGGCCTCACGAGCTGCGCAATGCCGCGAGGACCTATAGTCGCCTTATGCGGCCCGTGGAGGACACCTCCGCTGGTTTGCCAACCCATCACCTGCAATCCCTCTCAGAGCTCCTCGCGAGCACCACGACGTCCTCGAGCGTCGACTCTAAGGAGGACGGCGGCGGTTGGGCTGGCGCTGATTTCTTCGGGCTCGACGACCTGGAGGCTCTACATCAGTTCCTCGGCAACTGAGACTACCTCCTCGAGGGCACCGACTCTGACGATGAGAGTGACGACCCATCTCGAGAGTGCTTCATGTGCGATGGGGAACCCCACGATGGGGACTCCGACAAGGACAAGGGTGAACACACCCCGGCCGACCCTGCAGCCCATGCCACGGCACCCATTGGGGGCATGGCCGTACCACCGCTCGTTTGCTGACGAAGACTGGAGCTAGGGCGGGACTCATCTTCATCTCCCTACTCGGCGTGTTGCGGTACATGTTACGAATCCATTTTCCAGCGTCTAACAACAGTGGCTGAGTATGAGGCACGGGTCAATGGCTTGCACATCGCCACTGAGCTCGGGATCTGATGGCTTGATGTCCGAGGCGACTCCCAGCTGATCATGGACCAAGTCATGAAGGAGTCAAGCTGCCATGATCCCAAGATGATGGCATACTGCCAAGCGGTCCGCCTCTTGGAAGACAAGTTTGACGGCCTTGAGCTGAGCCACATCGCAAGGCGATTTAACGAGGCAGCAGATGAGCTCGCGAAGCTGGCATTTGGCTGGGCACCGGTTCCCTCCGACATTTTCGCTAGCGATCTATATGAACCCTCGGTCACTTACCAAGGATCAACACAAGACTGCAGCGAGCCGCCTAAGCCGACCTCGGGGGCTGGCCCGACCCTAGCCCCCACCGACCTTGAGGTTGTGGAGACCAATGAGGACCCAGACTCAGGGCCCAACCCCCTGCCAGACTGGAGGATCCTATACCTCGAATATCTAGTTCGAGGCATGGCCCCCTCGAGCCGGACCGAGGCCCGATGCCTCATGCGCCGCGCCAAGTCCTTTGTTCTGCTAGAATGAGAGCTTTACAAGCAGAGCCCCATTGGAATCCTGCAACGCTGCATCCCCATTGAGCAGGGGAGGCGGCTGCTTCAGGATGTACATAGGGGCGCCTGCGGTCACCACGCAGCACCATGCACCCTTGTCGGGAATGCGTTTCGGCAAGGTTTCTACTGGCCCACGGCCATAGCCGATGCCACTGAGGTAGTACGTGCCTCCGAAGGGTGTCAATACTACGCCAGGCAAATCCACCTACCAGCCCAAGCATTCCAGACAATCCCCATCACATGGCCTTTCACGGTCTGGGGTCTGGACCTTGTCGGCCCACTTCAGAAAGCGCCTGGGGGCTTCGCCCACTTACTTGTCGCCGTTGACAAAGTTTCGAAGTGGATTGAGGCTCGGCCAATCGCGCAGATCAAATCTGAACAGGCGGTGCTCTTCTTCACCGACATCGTTCACTGCTTTGGGGTCCCGAACTCCATCACCAACAACAGAATGCAGTTTACCTGCAAAAAATTCCTCAAGTTCTGTGATGATCACCATATCCACGTGGATTGGGCTGCCATGGTGCACCCTCGAATGAACGGGCAGGTCGAACGCGCCAACGGCATGATCTTGCAGGGCCTCAAGCCGAGGATTTTCAACCGGTTGAACAAGTTCGTCCGTCGATGGCTCACGGAACTACCTGCGGTCCTCTGGAGCCTAAGAATGACCCTAAGCCAAGCGGCGGGTTTCACGCCTTTCTTCATGGTCTATGGATCCGAGGCAGTCCTCCCCACCGATCTAGAATATGGGGCACCGAGGGTAAAAGCGTTCGACGAGCAGGGAAACCAAGCCTCCCTCGAAGACGCTATAGACCAGCTGGAAGAAGCGCGCGACGTCGCCCTGCTCCACTCCGCCAAGTACCAACAGGCCCTGCGACGATATCATACCCGACGCGTGCGGGGTCGGGCCTTCAACATCGGGGACTTGGTGCTTCGGCTGAGGCATACCAAAAAGGGTTGGCACAAACTGACCCCACCATGGGAAGGCCCATTCATCGTCGCAGAAGTACTCCGACCAGACACCTACAAGTTGGCTACCTCGGATGGCGAAGTCTTTACCAACGCTTGGAACATCGAACAGCTACGTCGCTTCTACCCTTAGATTTCTAAGCTATTTACATACTTGATCGAGTGCTCACTATTATCTACTTCGCACAACTCTGAGTGAGACCCAACCCTACCTTCGGCTAGGGTCATGCCTCCCTCGAGGGCTGAAGGGGGGGGGGGGGGTGAACCCCCCAATGCTTCGAAATTTTCATAACACTTTTCAAAAAAAATTTGTACCCGAACCCTCCCGGCACTGATTAAGTAAGCGAACGTTTTAGAAAGTGAAGAGCCCCTCGGGCCGGATTGATCGGGTCATGAGAAACCTACGCCCCGACGGCTACGTTGCCTCTGCCTGCCAGTCCCGACCTAAGGGATGAACTCACACTTCTAAAAAAAATTCACGAACTTAAACATAGTGTGGGGATCGGACGACCGTGCGAAAATTTTTACGAAAAGTCTCTCGCCCGAGCCCTCCCCGCGCTGTTTAAGTAAGCGAACATTTTAGAAAGTGTAGAGCCCCTCAGGCCGGATTGATCGTGTCATGAGAAACCTACGCCCCGACGGCTACGGTGCCTCTGCCCGCTAGTCTCGACCTAAGGGGTGAACTCGCACTTCTAAAAAATTCACGAACTTAAACACAGCGTGGGGATCGGGCGAGTGTTCGAAAAATTTCGCGAAAAGTTGCTCACACGAGCCCTCCCAACACTGTTTAAGTTAACGGACGTTTTAGAAAGCGAAGAGCCCCTCGGGCCGGATTGATCGAGTCGTGAGAAACCTACGCCCCAACGGCTATGGTGCCTCTGCTCACCAGTGTTGGTCTAAGGGGTCAACTCGTAGTTCTAAAAATCCGCGAACCTAAACACGGTACGTAGGGCCTCACACTGTTTAAGTAAACGAACGTTTTAGAAAGCGAAGAGCCCCTCGGGCCGGACTGATCGGGTCATGAGAAACCTACGCCCCAACGGCTATGGTGTCTCTGCCCACCAGTCTTGGCCCAACGGGTCAACTCGCACTTCTAAAAAGTCTATGAACTTAAACACGGTGTGGGGATCGGGCAACTATTCAAAAAACTTTACGAAAACTCACCTCGCCCGAGCCCTCTGGTGATGACTTGGAAACGCGGGCGCGTTAGGGACGGGAACCCCTCGGGTTGAAGTTAACTAGACCAAGAAAAACCTACACCACGACGGCTATGGTATCCTTGGTCGTTAACCCCGACCCAGAGGACTGGACCCAACCCTAAAACGCCACAGACCTAAGCTCACTATGAGGATCGGGCAAACACGTAAAAACTTAGAAATCGATACAAGTTCTTAAATGGCCCCGAGGGCCGTAAGCTTGTCCAGAATACTAAGTTTGTTACACGGGCATCTCGCCCGACACTCTCTCTCACATCTCTAGGGACGGAGGAACGACTTCATCTTCGAACTTCGCCGCCAAAGTCTTTGCCGGCTCCACCACTTTCACGTCGATGGCGTCGAGCTCCTCCTCGGGGCGTCGATGTAGCCCTCGCTCAGCGCCACGTACTAGATCGATCTGCTGGTAGTGGGACCTAAAGACGGCAAGTGCACGGCGCACCCCGAGGTGAAGCGCCTCCTTCACTTGGGACCGAGCCCGCTCAAAGGCGACCCCGAGACGACTTCGCAGCGAGCTCGCCCCGGAACGCACCTGGACTGTCCCGACGGCGTCGCACACCAGCCCGACGGCAGAGCATAGATCGGAGTGCTCGTGTTGTTCCGTCTCCAAGGCCTCCTGCGCCAACGAGAGCTTTGTTCCCACCTCGGCAAGCTTACCCTTCAGGCCTGATTATCGCAGAAGATGAGAAACAGGTCTCAGAAAGCATAAAACGAACAACCAAAGGCACTTACCTTCTATTTCTTTGGCTTTCGCAGCCTCCCGCTCACGCCCATGGGACAACACGGCTCGAAGGGACTGGACCTCGGTCATTATCGTGTGGTTCTCCTCGGCAAGTCGAGAGACCTCACGCGTGGCATTCTTCAGCTGGTCCTTCACAGTGTCCCTCTCCTGCCGAGCAATGATGCACTCTTGCCGAGCCTCGTCGCGCTCGCCAAGAGCTTGCTCGCGCTCACGGCGGATGAGCCCAAGCTCGGAGCCTCGGACACATGTTGCGCGGAGAACCGCAACAGCTCAACGCGCTCATCCTTCACCCTCTGGGCCTCCTCCTCATCCTTACGGGTGCGCTCAAGGAGAGCCAACAGCATCTCCCCCGCCTCTTCAGCGTCGGTGGCCGCCTCCTCATGATGAATGCGGAGGTCCGCCAATCCGCCATCTCCACGCTAAGGTTGGCCATCCTCTGCTGGGCCTCAGCGAGCCATGCCTCGGCCGCTGCGGTCCTCTGTTCCTCCAACAACAGGTGCCTCCACACGTCTCGCTCACGGCAGAGGAACTCCGACTTCCCCCGGCTCCGCTCGAATAACGCCTACGTAAAGAGCCACTTCAAGAACACAGAAACAGGGGGAGAACCAAAACGATGAGTATCCACCCGACCCGACGTACCTGGCCAGCTGGGCGGATGTCTTCGTGCAGGATGGATAACGCCAAGGACAGGGTCTTGTTGAAGCCTTCGCACCCCGACTGCAGCCGGTCCCAGTACCCCTGCTCCTCGGCGTCATCCAGCACGAAGACCGGCGGCGTCCCCGGCTGGTTCCGATCCGACCAGGTGAGGCGCGGGCCGCCGCACTGGTAAGGATCGCGCCCCACCCGCACGAGAGCTGCAGGCCCCTCGGCGCGGGAGGGCTCGGCCACTTCGGCCACATCAGACGGCTCGCCGGAGGAGACCGACACCACTTCCACCTCGGCGGTCTCGGCCTCGCGTGATGCCGCCTCCTCTGCCTGGGACCCGCCCCCGGCGGCGGCCCCCACCCGAGTAGAGGGGGCCTCGAGCGCAGCCTCCTCCGCCGCTCTAGCCTCGCGCGGCGCTGCCTCCTCCGTCTGAGACCCGCCCTCAGCGGCGGCCCCCGCCTGAGCCGAAGGATCCTCAGGCACGCCCACTTCCGCCGCGGCTCCCTGGGCTCCAGCGTCTGCGCCCACCTCCACGGCCGACCCCGACGTCGGTGGTAGGGGTGTCACGCCCTCCTCAGGGAGCGCCGCTTTGGGAGCGGGGTCCGACCAAAATCGCGATAGCTCCCTCAGCGTCGCCATCCCCGCCTCCACAGACTCCTCCATCCTTGCCTCCGACAGCGCTGCCCAGGCAGACGGGGTGGAGCTAGGCTGAGGCAGAGCAGGGGTGGCCGAAGTCGCCAGTCGCCCCCGAGGCAGGAACGTCCGAGCCCGGCGCACCATCGGCTGAGGCTTGGCCTTGTCTCCTTAGCACCTTCCGCGGCGCAAGCAGGGGGGGCACCGGGCTGACCCTTCCTGCAAAACAGCAAGTGTTAGCATCAATGAAGGCTCAACACAAACAATCAACGTAAAAAACGACTCTTACCTCTGCGACGTCGGACGGAGGCGTTTCCGCTTCGGCCCGCTGGGGCCCGACCCAGCGGCCACAGGGAGGGGCCTCTTCCCGGCCGCCACCGTCTCGGCCGCGCTGCGCTGTGGAGGTGGTGGCCTGGCCACCTCCTGGGGCCTGGACTCCCCCGCCCGATGCCGCCGCGGCTCCCCAGAGGTCGGGATCCTCCGGCTCGCGGATCAGCAGTTGGGTCTGCGGCGCCCGCCCTTCAACCGGGAGGGACGGCCCCTCAGGCGGCTCCTCCTCCTCACCCAGGGAGTCCAACCAATCGTATGGGAGGACCCCCTGCTCGACCCTCTCCTCGTCATCGTCGTCGTCGTCCAAGCTTGACGATTCCTCCTCCTCTCCGGCCGCCCGCTGCCTCTTCCGGCGCTTCTCACGCTCCTCCCTCGTGGCTCTGGCATCCCTCTTCTTCTTCCGGTCGTCTTTCCTCCGCTTCGCCTCCTCGGCTGTCGCCTGGTTCCTTGCCGTCCGGGCCGCGTCCTTAGGGAGAGGGGGGTCGAAGTCTTTGACGATGCACAGCCCCCCTGCGAACCCCCGAGCGTTGGGACAGGCAATAGAAAAGAAGAACAAAGAGCCCGAGAGGGGGGTCGGGGAGAAAGGGGAGAGGAGTCGAAGGGCTTACCATCTCGATGAAGTTCTCGTCAGGGCGCATCGGCGGACAGAGGTCGAGGTCATCGTCGGACGGCACGGTCCCGAGCGCCGCCTTGACGCGCTTCTTAATCTCCTCGCGGTCGAGGCCCTCCGACACGAGCACTGTCCTCTCGAGGGGTGCGCCCGGCACCATCTCGTCCAGACGGCGTTGCCCGCCGCATCAGCGGTAGCACCCTCCGTGCATGGAAGGCGGCAATGACCCCGGCCCCGGTAAGGTCGTTGTTCATCAAACGCTTGATGGCCTGGAGGAGGGTGGCGATCATGTCCTTGGCGGAGACGGGGCGTACCCCCACCGATCCGGCACAGCTTCGATGTAGCGGCCGGTGTATAGGGGCAGGGGCGCGTGGTCGTCGCTCCGGAGGTAGAACCACTTGTCATGCCACCCCTTGTTGGAAGAAGACGTCTTCACCGGGATATAGCCGTCCACTCGGCTCTGGCGAAGTTGGATTGAGCAGCTCCCGACGTGCACCGGCACCCGATCCCCCTTCTTCACCGACTTGAAGAAGACGGTGGCGTAGAAGTACTTCCACAAGGCAAAGTTGAGCTTGATGCCCAAATAGCCCTCGCACAGGGCAACGAAGACCGAGATCTGCAGAACCGAGTTAGGGTTGAGGTTCTGCAGCTCGATCCGTAATAATGGAGCAGCCCACGGAAAAAAGTGCTCGCCGGCGTGCCGAACCCCCGCTCATGGAAGTGCGCCAAGCTGACGACATAACCATTGGGGGGGTTCGGCTCATCGACGTCGACAGGGGGGATGATCCACTCCGGCTGCGCGGTGTCCGTCATGGGACGGAGCAGTCTTCTCGCTGACTGAGCTGCGTTGCAGTCTTCTCGGTGAAGGTGGAGCACCCCCACGGGTCCATTGAGAAGCAGAAAGGCGACCTAACGACGATGGCGGCGAGGTGAGATCCCTCTTTCTCTCTCTTTTTCTCTCTAGCTCACTGTAGCAGATTGAAAACGCAAAGGCAAGGGAAGCGGGGGGGGGGGGGGTTGCAGAGCAGGGGAAACTCCCCCAGGATATAAAGGGGGGGGGGGGGGCGGGACAGCCGAGAGCCCGCATTAACTATGACTGTAGGGATGTCTCGTCACGATCCTAGAAATCTCGGTAACCGAGCGCACGCCTCCTGCAAAACCGCCCTGTCCGCTTACGCCTTCCGCCTAAATTCTTGCGCCTGTCGTTATCTTTCCGCCGTATGAAAGCCGGACACATTTATTTCCTTACAAGCGAAACGTGGGCTTCGGCGGATACGAAAGGGATATGGGGCTATACACGCCCCTACTGGCCCATCTACGATCGAGGGTTCGAAGGCTGGCCCACCATGGGTTCGACAGCCACCCTAGGGCACCTAGAGTCAGGGATGGCAAGGGATGGGCACACTAGCGGCCAGCACCCTGGCGCCCGAGCGCCGAGGGCATCTCGACCCATGTTCGAGTCTGATCGGTAATTGATCCATGGTATCCCTTGACGGGAGGCATCGAGCCCTCGGACCGGTCGGACGGTTCCGAGAACTATATGGATCGACCATCGGGAATCTGGAGTGCGTCACCAGCTTGACCACGAGCCTGGCGCCCGGCGAACTGGGTAACCAGGACTCCACTCGAACGTACCCGCTAACAGCTCAACGAGCACCATGGTTCGTCCAACGAGGATAGCATGGCCCGGCTCACCCCCTCCGTTTCGCTAAGGAATGCGTGAGGGTCGATAGACAAAGACGAGATGCCACCCGATCGGTCTCCTGCAACACACGGGGGCTCAGGGGCTATGCTCACACCCCGACCCAATGAACGGTCATGCCCCATGGCAAACCAAGGCTCGGGGGCTCCACGAATGCCCCACGACTACGCAAAAACAGCAAGGGCCAAAACACCCGAGGGGAACACACCCCAAAATAGCGTCAACCGAGATCACCTCGCTCAATTCAAAGCTCTTGAAGGGATGACTCACCCCTTCAAGGCCTCGGGGGCTACACTGGGCGGGTGCGCTCGCGTACCCACCAGACGACTTTTCCTAAAAACAAAATACCAACGAAACACCGACTGTATACCCCTATCTAAGCGCGACCATTAGTCGTCAAGCCGTCTAGAAGAGTGCCTCACTCCTCCACAGGCTCGGGGGCTACTGTCGGGTACCAATGTTAGGGGTACCCATCCAAGACTGATAAACAACGTATTTACACTTGCTTCCTGAGTCTTAGGGGCAATCTCCGCCTCGCCCGATCCCACCTAAAGAGTCTCGAGCGAAGCAGACCCCTTGGGTGTAGCCTCCATCTCGCCTGAACCTGACTGAAAGGGCTCAGGCAAGACGGACCCCTCGCCCGAACCTGACCAAAAGGGCTCAGGCAAGACGGACCCCTCGCCCACAGCCTCCGCCTCGCTCGAACCCGACCGAAAGGGCTCAGGCAAGATGGACCCCTTGGACGCAGTCTCCTGCCTCGTCCGAGCCCTCATGACGTCATCACATATGTTCGCCTCGCCTGAAGGCCGCGTCAAGACCTCAGGCACAACAGGGAGTCGCACGGGCCCCCACCACGACGCCCATCCCCGACGATGGGACAGACGTGACCACAAACAGTAAACAGAGGGATGGGAGCTGTGGTACGATTCGATAAGACCCCGGTCATTCCACCATGACGGGGGTAACGGCCACTGTTCTCGATAAGACCCCGGTCATACCTCCACAGCGACTGGGGGTAACGGCCACTGTTCTGCCTAACCACGTCTCTACACAAATCTGGGCGGACACGCCACCCATCCTCGATGGTACAAGGGCACACAGAGCAAGGCATGGCCTTGGCACATCGCGCTAGTGGACGGGGAGGCTAAAAGCTCGACGCCCATCACGTCCTCGCGCTGTAGAGTCGACTGCTCACGCCGGATAAGGAGGAAGATGTCTACACCTGAGGCCACCTTTTTCTCTTTCTTCCTTTTTCCCCTTTCTTACTACAATTGTAACCTGAGCCATCCCCTTGAGAACTATAAAAGGGGAGGCAGGGACCACATCTAGGGGCATCGCATAACGACCAGCATTCAGTCACTGACACAGAACACTACACTTAGCACAAGCTCAAACACGCACATCACCAAAGAGACTTGAGACCTACTCCCTCTCTCGAACGTTTGTAACCCCTACCACAAGCACTACGGTCCAAGACAACACGAGCAGCAGCAACACTCACTAGACGTAGAGACCTTCTTGCCCGAACCAGTATAAACATTTGTGTCCGCTTTGCACACCATCCGAGCCTAAGACGCGCAGATTCAAATTCACTCGTCTTCAGTGTCTAGAGCGCCATTCTAGACACCAACAACATGTCTGCAAAATTTTTTTTTGAACAACAGCAACTCACAACATGTGCATGTTACACTATCCTGGAGCTAATTTGTGCTCATACTTACTATTCATTAGTTGAACAATTTTTTTCTTGATGTGTACTATATGGGTTCTTAATTAATTTGTTGTTTCATGCTTTGCAGACCAAACTACAAGAAGTTGCTGGGACGCATCAAGAAAAGATATCTTCTGCGCGCCTGTGCCAATAGTGGAGCACTTCTCACTAGTTCTTGGTCGAAAGCCAAACCATTCACATGGTGTTGGCATTCGTGCTATAAACCGAGTTGCCGAGGAAAGGATCAAATTGCTGACACAAATTCGAGGCTTCTGAACAACATGAAGCTGCAGCTCGAGCACGTGCAGATGCTGCTGAGCAACGTAGCTGAGGCTGCTGAGCAACGAGCACAAGCTTTGGAGGGCTAAGTCTCAACAGTGGTCGAAACAAATGCACAGTTACAAGAAGAGCAACAACTCCAACGTGATGAGCTTAGTTCTTTGCATCAAACACAGAGCGGAGAAGTTGTGCGTCTAGTGAGAGAGCAACTTGATCAACAAATGGCGGATTTCTTTGCACACATTCAATCTGATGCTTCACAGTCTTCACCATAGAGTTTAATACCTATAGTTGAATAAATTATTTGAGATTTGAATGTAGTGTGTGAGTTATTTCGTGAGTTCCAAGTGTTACTAATTTTTGTATATTGCTGGACTGCAACATTATCATGGTTAAAGAATTATTGAAATAAATACTATTGGTCTACAGTTGTGAGAATTGTATTGGTACATATTTGTTAAGCCATTTTTGTCACTACAACATGTGTGATAATGATAAATCATTTGCCACATCATCTATTGTTCCATACAATTGAGGATTTATCTTGTGAGAAAACTTGTCATAACTAATATTTTTCACACAAATGCAATGTTTTTTTAGGATGAAATTATCGACACAATATGTCTTTTCAATTCTCACAAAAAATGCATATTGTGAGGAAAAGGTTTGAAGGCTGTAATATATATGTGAGGACGAGTTACATCACAAATAAAATGCATTTGTGTTGATAAGGCGCCACTTTTTCCCATATAAGCTGTGGCGATCAACTAGACACAATTGAAACTAAAATAGTGAGAACAAATTTTGACACAGTAAACTTGTATAATGGCGAAACTTTGGTCACTGATATATAGTCTTTAGTGACCATATAATTCGTCACTTTTACAATGGTAACTGTGATGACCAAATTGCCATAAATACTCTATAGTTGTGTCAACTATTATAACCACTAAAAACATTATAAGTGGCAATTTTTTTGCCACTAATTCATATGTCTTTTGTGGCAACGAATGGGACCACAAATGGCCACTTCACTAGTGGCACCACAGTTCGTCACTAATGAGTATGGGTATTTATGGGGAACGAAAAACCATCACTAGAGTATTTGTGAGACTGAGTATATGTGGCGACTAGTGGCGATTTAAAAAGTCACCACAAAGGCCGATTTCTGGCAAAAAAAATAAGCTTTTGTGATGAAAATTTTCGCCATAAAAACCTTTGCCCTTGTGGTGTATCTTAGTCCGAAGGGTAGACCTGGTGCAAGCGGTAGAGCCTAACCGCCTGGGAAAGACTGTTGCTGACACCCTTCCCAGACCCCGTGTAGTGCGGGAAGCCTACGACACTGGGTACACCCTATATGAATATCCTTGTCCAACAAAAATCAGTCTCATATCAAGATCTGATGCTTGGAACTAGGCCTAGGTGATGTTGCTCTGTTGTGATGTATTTCACCAAGTTTAAAGTTTTTTTAGTTTTCTAGGGCCTCTTAGGGAGTTAACCGTTGTTTGCCAAAAGTTTTTGTAACAATGCGCATCATACCACTATTTTGCGGCTAAGAAACTTCCACCAGAATTTATGCTTATGCAAATCCAGTAAAGAAGCTTGTATATGACAAGTGGGGACTGGCCTATGGGTTTGTATGGTGTTTGCTGCATGCCAAAAGTGTGATAGCAAGCAAAGTTCATGCCAAAGCTAATCAACCTAAGTGGTGGGAAATTTTGGCCACGAACCTAATACCATGTAAATTATAGGAGTCCTAATAATAATTCCTTCAGGGAAATTTATGTCCAAAAAAATAGTGGGTGCCGAGAACATAGGGTTTTATATTATGTGTAGTGCACACCTACTACCATATTTTCTCATTAGGTAGCAGACATGGGCTAGGTACAAACAATAAGACATCAGAAGTTGTAATGCATAACCAAATATAGCAGTGAAAAGGTATACAAACCCTTTAGCCTCTCCACTATTCGAGAGAGTAGGAATTGCAATCCTCGTTATCGCACCACATGAACGAAAATGCCGAGAAGCATATTATGGATATGTAATTAGCAATTCAACATCAAATGTAAACATGTCTCAAATGTAAGAGAGACGAATTAAGCAGAAGTCATTATCTTATTTTGTTGTAGATTGAATATATTATGAATATGTAGTAGGCAAGACAAAGTCATCTCGTAAACTCAGGACCCACCAAACAATGATTATCTGACTATCATACAACTCCATGATATTAAACCTTAGTCCTTGTACCAAAAAAGTGCTATAAGAGAAAGTAGGATACAAATGTATAAACAATTATCATACATTCAAAATCCCAATAAATATATATAAGAAAAAAACCCTTATGCCATCTTTAATGCTATCAAAAGAAGCTTGGCATGTTGTGGGCTAGTAGAGCAGTCAAGATGAGTTATCAGTGACATTTAGATAATGATATGAAAAAAATAAATTTAGGAGTTTAGGTATTCTCGTCAAACCCTTTATATTATGGTTAATGAGAAAACAGCTACAATAGTTGAACTATAGGATGGATCTCAGCTGAGGTGCACTTTTTAGTAGATATATAACTACAATAGTATGAAGATTGCTATGTAATTACATAACTTGTTTATTAAATATTTTATTTTTTTGTGTGAATTCAGTTATCTTGTTACCGAGGTATTGTTGGTTATCTATAGTTTTCGTTTTTATATGATGTGTTGGGACATACCCCAACATGAGAGAGAGAGAGGAGGGAGGAGGAATAAGATATGCGGTTTTGGTGTGAGTGGGGAACCACACTACCTCTTGCCCTTTGGGTTCTATTTATAGGGAGGTGGGAGGAGTCAATCTTCCTCCCTACCCCTTTTGGTTACAAATTATAACGAGGTCCATGCTGTCCTGATGTCTCGGGCCTTGGGGCTTTTTACAAGGAAGCGGGAGTACGGTGGCACAACAGCCCTTACCCCTAGTAGTAGCCCCTCTACATTCCTAAAACATAGGAAAAAGACCCATGAATATGATTCGCTAGTCGTGAGTGACTCCCTCATGACTGGCTTGTTCCTGTGTGCCTCACTATAACTCCATCCAAAAACACAGTGGGACAAAAAATGGAGTACAGAGAAAAGAGCACACACAACTCAGAGATAACCATGCAAAACCTAAGCTAAGATTCGATGTCTGTAATGTATCCTCGGAGTGAGGAAATGCTTCGGTAGCGAAGGTTAGAGGCCACGATCTGATGATGATGACTTTTTGTTTGTGGAGGTCGATGATCTCACTCCCTCTTGTTCTAACCAGTTGCAAGGGTCTTGACCTAGAGTTGGGCACTTTTACACAAAAAAAAACGAGCACCAAACTGAACTGAGCCAAACCTAGCGGAACTATCGGTTCTTTTGGTGTTGAGTTTATGCTTTGATTGCAGATTCTTGGAAGTTTAATGACCAGGTGTTAGCTTTCCATGGCTCTTGCACCCAAACCCTAGCCCACAGACCGCGCTCCTCGAACTCCTATTCGCAAATCATGCTTTTAATTTCCATCATCAATCACATTCTCAACCCACCTAAGCCCACTACCGAGGCCCAAGGAAACTATGCAGCCGCAACCGTTAGTGGCCACATCTTGCCATCCTGAAAAGATCCAATAAAAAAGGAACCATCACTACATCTCCCTCATGGCCGACTGCATGCTCCTTTCAAGACCGCATGGCGCCATTGCTCGCCACACTTGCACTGCCACATCTCTCCCTACCAGCCTCGGCTAGCGCGACGCCACCTGCCCACTCAACACCAACACCTACCTTCCTTCCCCAACAAGCACACCCTCGCCTCATGGCCTATCTTGCTAGTCCATCCAACGCCGAAATTTGTGGGCAACGAAGAAACTAAACTGAGGTAGTCGGTTAAACCGATTGCCCAACCCTATCTTCACCTCTCTAGGAGTAGCTCTCTGTAGCCAAAGTAGTGGAAGTAGTTGTACTAGCTGCCATAGTCGTCAAAGGTAGACTGATGTTCATCAAGTCAAGAACTTTCAAATCATGGCTACACAATACACCGGTCCTTGCAAACTACCCACAATTACAAGAAGTTTTTTGCTTCGAGGGGTCACCAACAACTACACGTTCTATTTCAAAACTTAAATCACCATCATACCTCACAATTGCAATAGCATATGTGTCTTATGTTCTTCCACTGCTCTAGTACACATGATCATGGATCTTTCATATTGAGCTTGGAATGCTTCAAATATTGATGGAGTGTAAAGTATGCTAGCTTGCACCAACATAGGTGTCCTCATTATTAATCTAGGTAGGTTTTTTCTGGATACAAATTCTTCTTCCAATTCCTTGTTTCTTTTTCCATGCACCACCCTCTCAAAATGCTTTTTGAACCTGATGATGCCAAAATCTGATTTCATATGGTCTTTTAAATCACTAGTGAAACTCTCACTTAATTGTGTTAGCATTCCCAATGTGAAAACATCACTTTGTGACATTTGGCTCATTCCCAAGATGTCTTCTTCTTCTCCACCATATTTCTCATCATGTAAAATGCTTCTTGGCTAACTTGTGCTCAATGCTATACAAGCAAGAACTAAAATCTGAAAGGATATGAAATTCTTTGTCTTCTTTCTTTTTTCTTATTACACAAGTGCTTATATTGACAACATTTTAAATTATGTGGTAGGTGCACAATCGTCATGCTTTTGTGAATACCTCTTGAATAGAATTTCCACATGCTGTTGGACAAGCAAATCTGTTACCACGCTTGCCACATGTTGAAATTTTCTTTGCCATCAAATTTCTCTACTTGATTCCACATCCCTGACATCGTCTTAATTTCAGCGCTTCCTAGCCCTGTCAACCTTCTCACAAAATCAAATCAATCCGACCTTGGCTCCGATATCAGTTGTTAGAATCTATAATCCTAGTTATGTGTAATGACACTTAGATCTTTGAAAAGGATGTTGCAAGTATGACACATGCTTACACTGTATCAAAAACAAGGTAGACGAATCACGTAGAAAACCCTAGATGACGATGTTGAAGCAATCACGACAAGATATTAGGATATGGCGAAGCCGACCACAAATTTAATAGCACAACTCCAAAATTGTACATGTGATTGTTGTTCTCTGTCAAACCTACTTGACCCTCTAGGATCCACTGATTCTTGCCCAATAATCTAGTAGAATAGAATTTCTAGCCTAATCCTTTTGACTGCTCTTAATTGCTCTATATACAAGCCTTGGATGAGACCTTTGTATTGGCTTGGTTAATGCCTATGACCTCTACCCCTTGTTATATAGTCCCCTTCAAGACCCCCATACATGCAAGTAGAGTCCTACTCCTAGTAGGATTCTACGTCCTAGTAGAACTAGAAGTCCTAATAGCGACCTCTATTTAGTCCTATTACAAGTATATATGATTTGAGTCATCATACAACAGACAACAATAGTTCTCTGTTGCCAGACGTCCAGACATGCATCCAGGAGTAAGAAAACTAAGATCTGTGAAAAACTGAAACCTGTAGAGAGGTATGGATGAAATATCCTTTCTGTGATTTTTAATGGTGGATCACAAAGTCCATGCTCCTCGATTTGCCACAATTTTTGTTCCTGGTTTATTGCTAAATTATCTGATGATAGATCTCCTCTCAACATGTGATAGGCATGATTAATAGCTACAAATCTAGATTAAAAAAATGGTATGCCCCGGTGTCGTCTCCTTCCTGAAGGCTTCGCTAGGCTGCTCTAGCTCTTTGTCCTGCTCTTGCTCGACCATGGTAGTGCTCTTGTGCTACAAGCTACTCTGGTGGTGCTTGGTAGCTTGTCGATGGTGCCTTTGTAGCTTTAGTTGTTAGCCAGTTGTTAATATAGTTGAGTTGCTAGTTGGGTCTTTTGACCATATTGAGATGCTAGTTGGGTTGTTTCAACTAAGTTGGCTCGATGTAGTTCATCTGAGCATGTAGTTGTGTGAAGTTGTTATTTGTACCAAGTTGTACGGGATGAGTGGTGCACTCTCCTCAGTCCTGTGGTTTTTTGGTCCAATTTTCGCTAATAAACTTGGACCGACACTTGTTTTCTTTTTCTTTGTATAATAAAAATTGCGGAAAAACTTTTGCCATCCCTTCGGGGGGAAAATGGCGTGCCCCTGAAAGTTTGTACTGGAAATGCATTCCTTGGCTTAACAGCTGGATCTGAGTTGCATAGGGAAGAAGAGCTTTCATGATTTTCACAGCAGCTGACATGTGATATTCTGTAATTCTTAAAGGATTATTTGGATTGGTACCATTACAATTCTTAGAAGTTTGAAATGTACCATTAAAATTCGTCTATTTTGAGATCTACCATTATAATTCATCGTTTCACTGAGTTTCGCCATTTTCTACGTCTTCCAGCTACTTGGGCCCACCGGCAGTCATATGCGCACTGTGCTATTTTCTGTATGGACGATTTTGCCTCCGTCCGAAGATGAAAGAGGCCTGCGCTGCGCCTGTGGCCCCATCTCTCAGTCCCTTCTCCTCCTCACGCTCACTCTCTCTCACTCATCCTCCTGATGCGGCGACGGCGGGTGAACCCTAACCCTAGCCGCTGGCGTCCTGGAGCCCGCGCTCGCACCCGAGTCAGCTGCCGCCGCCGGCGTCCTGGAGCCCGCGCCCACGCCCGAGTCAGCTGCCGCCGCCGGCCGGCGTCCTGGAGCCCGCGCCCGCGCCCGAGTCAGCCTCCCGGATCTCGGACGATTGGAGCCTCTCCAGCGACCTCACGATGGTGTTCCATTGAGCGCAATGGCTGACCCCACGGACATGGAGCACGGCGAGGAGAGGTATGGATCTCCAGCCTTCAATCTCTTGAGTCTGAGTAGTGATGCGAGTAGGTCGAGGAATTGCCCTGACCCTAGTGTATTTATTTGCGAATTGTTTGTTTGCTGCTAGGGTTCGGTTGTTCTCCTTAGAGATTAAAGTTGAAGGTTTTTGTACTACAGACAATAATGGTAGGAAATGTTACATGAAGGGTAGTGTGATTAAATGGGATGTGGAGGTAGGATCGTTCACTTTTGAGTTGCTGATGCAAAGCTTGACCAATCAGTTCAAATGGTCCCCTACCCAGAGTCCTTGTGTGTGGTTCTTTGACAAAAGGATGTGTGAAGACGTCAGACTAGTTAATGACTTCCAGCTGAATGATGTGTTTGAAATGTATAAGGATCAAATGCATTGCCAACTTGTTGTAGGAGTTTTTGAAAGAAAATTTGCAGATGTTGATGAGTTTGCTACCCTAGAGCCTCTTTGTGTGATTCCTCCAGGACGCCGGCCGGCGGCGGCAGCTGACTCGGGCGCCGGCGTGGGCTCCAGGACGCTGGCGGCGGCAACTGACTTGGGCGCAGGCTCTAAGACGCCGGCGGCAGCAGCTGACTCGGGCGCGGGTGCGGGCTCCAGGACGCCGGCGGCTAGGGTTAGGATTCACCCGCCGTCGCCACGTCGGGAGGACGAGTGAGAGACAGAGTGAGCGCGAGGAGGAGAAGGGACTAAGAGATGGGGCCACGGGCACAGCGCAGGCCTCTTTCATCTTCGGACGGGGGCAAAATCGTCCATACAGAAAATAGCACAGTGTGTATACAACTGCCAATGGGCCCAAGCAGCTGGAAGACGTAGAAAATGGCGAAACTCAGTGAAACGATGAATTATAATGGTAGATCTCAAAATAGACGAATTTTAATGGTACATCTCAAACGTCTGAGAATTGGAATGGTACCAATCCAAATAACCCCTTCTTAAAACCCTTCTCTACATATGAACTGCAACCTTTTGTGGTGTAACAGACAGTTAAAAACATGTTCCGAGATATCAACTGAACATTTATGAGAATTACCGTTTACAAACAATTACCACTGGTGGTTAATGGAACAGAAACAAATTAGTATGGCATTAGCACAAGGTTTTGTAGCTTTTTCACTAGAACTATTCATTCAAAAACATGATTTAGTATAAGTAATGATCATGTTAATTGTTTCAATACTGAGTTTGAAGGCATAGGAAAATAAATTGAGCTATTAGTTGCCATAACCGTTGGCAGAAATTTTACCTCTTCGTGGAGATTTTTCAGAGCATTTTCTGTGATCCTTGGGTTACATTTCAATTTATTTACATCAATGCCAAGGAGCCACACACACTACATACTTCATCCATTGCATAAAGAATATTATTCTCAGTTTCTCGCTTTCTGAGAAGTCAAATGTTTTTAACTTTGATCAAATATATATAAGAAAATATTTATTTTTATGGTACATAATTAGTATCATCATTATATGAATCGCTGAATTATTTCATAATAAACTTATATAAAGATATAAATATTGGTAATATTTTATGCAAACATAGTTAAATCCTAAGAAAGATTGACCGATACGAATCACCTAGCGACATTATTTTTGTGACCAGAGGGAGCGAGAGTACTTTTGAAGTGTTGGGGTGCAGGTGCTCAGCTCACATTTGTCCTTCACATCGCAGGTTCTGTTGGATCACGTTGATTCCCTGGCAAGCCTAGCCCGCCCGAGGTGACGGCTGACGACAACGCTTCAGCAGTATCACCCGTATCTGGCAGCTTGTCCCGCTCATGCATGCACAAAGTTGGATGCTGCCGTCCTAGTTGGCGCGTTGCTGTTCGTCGTCGGAGCCAACAGCTCGATCCCCCCGGCCCTCGAACGCGTTGCCGGATGCCTGACGACCACCGCAAGTCTTATCATTCAGGCATGATTGAACCGATACAGAGGAATTTCATCCGCAAGCAAGCAGTTGATTCTCGCTTCAGGGGTGTTGGGTTGTCCTCTTAAATTTTAGCCGCTATCTCATCGAATGTTTGGACACATGCATAGAGTATTAAATATAGATTAATTACGAAACTAATTACATAGTTTGCGACTAATTTACGAGACGAATCTTTTGAGCATAATTAGTCTATGTTTTGACAATGTTTTGCTACAGTGAACATATACTAATGACGGATTAATTATGCTTAGAAAATCCATCTCGTACAGTGCTGACGGATTATGTAATTTATTTTTTTATTAGTATCCGAGCACTCTATACAACATCCTTCCGACACACCACCTAAATTTTAGTAGCTGGATCAAACTCCCCTCAGGCTATGTGGGTTCTCGTATGTACTACCTGCTGCTGCTGGCGAAGAATTGCAGGGTGCTAGGGCCTTGTTTAGATTGCAAGTATTTTTACTCTCTCTCCATTACATCAAATCTTTGGACACATGCATGGAGTATTAAATGTAGATAAAAAAAAACTAATTGCATAGTTTGATTGTAAATTACGAGACGAATCTTTTGAGCCTAGTTAGGCCATGATTGGACAATAATTATCAAATACAAATGAAAGTGCTATAGTGCCAAATATTGATTCCTAACCTCAATCTAAACAAGGCCTAGGTGCTTTGCACATGACCTCTGATGGATGTTACTGTGGGTGCTTCAAAAGCAACAGGAACTAGCAGCGCGATCGCTGTTGTCGGTTATGCTGATAGCCTCCCAGTCCCAGGTGAGTGATCACTGATCACTGAAAGCCTGGAGAATGAATGGGTAGTTGGGAACAAGGAAGGTGTTGCTGTTGTACAAGCGCCTTTTGATCATGCTGTTAACTGTTAAGCTGTTGTTGCTTTTGTTTGGCTCCAGTTTTCCTGCAAGATTCTGCATCATTCCATGGTCGCCAAGGGCCAGTGTGCCTGTACTTTCTGACAGATATTCTTGACCCAAAAGGAAATATTCACACTTGTCACATGGTGCAGTGAAAATTTTATATACTCACATACCATACCAGTGAGCAGTGATGTAAAACACACCCGCCGTGGCCCAAGGATTTCATTGGATAAGGGGATTGTTAATGTTAACCGATGTCCCATAGTGCTGTTATATTTCAAAGTAAGGGACTCAGGGTAAGGGAAAAATATATACTAGTTCATTGCAGTTATCGAAGCAGAGAAAGAAAGCACACAAACAGCAATAACAATTTTCACCTGAAGTTTAGTCCTAGACCATCGAGATGGATGGACTAATGCATGTTTAGTCTAGCCTAACTAGTTGTTAGTCTCTCTCAGTAGTCCATGTATCCAAACAGCTAGCACGATACAACACTTTAGTTGGACTACAAGTCCAGATGATCCAAACATGCCCATGATCATGTATAAGGACTTTGCATTCATCATTATTAGAATGAGATTGAAATGGGAGGTCATGGAAAAGGAGGGACATGCGTGAGATCGAGCCTATCACAATTGTCCTTTTGGATGCTCTCTCTGTGATAACTCCAGTTACACGCACACAAAGACAAAGCTTTTTGCAATGTCCATCAGTTGCCCCCGCACGAACGTTTTATGATCAGCTTTTCTTTGCTGGTTTTCAGACATGGCATCGTGAGCCCGTTAGGGTTTCACCCTGGTGCCGCCGCCGCCGCCAGCGGCGGCGGCCCCCTCCCCCTCCCCCACCAGCCCTCTACCTTTGCCCACACCAGTCCTTCATCCTCCGCGCGCGACAGCCAGCCATGGCGGGCCAGCCGCGCCCTCGCCAGCTCGGGCGGGTGCGCTCGAGTGCGTCGGGCGGCCGCCGCCGCCATCCGCGTCAGGCTGCTCCTCCGGCGTCCCGCGGCCACGTGGGGCGGTCGCCGCCACCGCGGGAACCTCATCCACCAGCGCCCCACCGCCCCATCCACTACCGGAGCCAGCCGCGGCCGCCCCAAGGCCGTGCACGGAGGATCCGCCATCTGCACCGGACGCCGTGCCGGCCCAAACGGGTTCCCCCGCCGGTGCCGAGCCCGCGGGCTCCGCGCAGCCTCGCCAGGGGCCCCGATCCGGCGTCACCCCACCCACTCCGTCCCCTTCGACGCCGCTGGAGGCTGTTGCTACCGTGGCCATCACCGCCGCGGCCGGCAAACGCGCTGAGGCTGCTAGGCCGGGTGCGGGCACCTCGGCCGTTCACGGGGACGCCGCGCCGCTGCCAACATCGCCTGTGGAGCCCGCTCCTTCCTCTACAGAGCTAACGGCGCCACCCGTGCCCCCTCCGCCGCCAGGAGCGGTCACCGTCGACACGTGCTCCCCATAGTCCTACGGGGGAGCCGTCTCTAGCACGCCCCCTCCCCCACCGCCGCCAGGCGCAGCCGCCGCCCAGCCCGAATCGCAGCTGGTGGAGGATGAGTCGCTAGTTCTCGTCGAGGACGCCTCGGCGCCCTGTTCGCCACAGTGACCTGATCCGGCATCAGGGCTCGACATCTTTCTCGTGCACCCCTCCGCGCCTAGCTCGTCGTCCTCTCTGTCCCCCTCGCCTTCCCCTTCCACCCTGGGGACGGATCGATGGGGCGTTCCAAGGCTCGTCATTGGGCGGATGAGAACCTGGATGACTCTGACACAGAGAGGTCGCCGGTCACCTCCCCAGCCTCCTACCTCGACGTAGTCTGCCAGGGGTCGCAGCTCCAGACGTCGCCTTTGCTGGAGCGTGCCAAGCCACGCCTCACTCGCGGCAACGCTACTGCTGAGCGGGGCAAGCGCCCCCTAGCTGAGAGGGCCCGACTAGCCAACGTCACAGGAGGTGCGCACAATAGTACTGCTGATGCTGGCGTTGTGCACGAGAGGCGCAACCGCAGGACTCGCTGGCCACGACCGTGTGCCTAGCTGGTGCACAACCTACCTGCTCGGCCTGTGGATGGCCGTGTCCCCACTCAACAATGCCTCAAACATCGTGAAGGGGGCTCCGCCCGCTAGCGCATCTCCGCTCCGGACGTCGACGGCTGGCGTGAGGTCTTGTCGTAGGGGTCGTTAGGCGATGCCGGAGGGCACACCCCGCCCGCACTGCATCGGCGAACCAGCGGCCCCCTACCCGCTGTCCGATGGATCTATGCGGAAGTGCTTCAACTATCTCTCCACCGCACACAGGGTGGCAACCTACAAGCTGCCTCCACGCTGCCTCCAATGCAAGGGGTTCCGACACCTCACGCGGGACTATAAGCAGCGGCGGAAGGTGCCTCCTTCTGGCTCCGGCACAGTTGGTGCCCTAGAAGGCCGGCAACGGTGCCCTGTCTGGGAGCATATCTTGGGCAACCGGCCGCGTACTCAGGGTGACACATCGAGCGTGGCTGGGGCTATGTCGGGTGCAGCGGCTGCTGTGCCAGCACGGCCGAGGCGGTGGTGAAGGAGCCTGAAACCGATTCTTGGCTCCCGCCCAGCCTACGACGCTAGCCAAGGCCCGGGCGCAAGAAGACACTCCCCGAGCCACCAGGGCTCGAAAGCTCCCAGGTGCTGTCCCTTGGGCATGGCTCTGCCGGCCGCGCCCCCGATAGGGTCACGCACTCCGGGCGTGACACAAGAAGACAAACCCTACCTCGGCCTCTAGGGGCTCGAGGGCTTCTAGGCACACACGTCAGCCCCTCGAGCCAGCCTCCTTCACCACCAAGAAGACTCTAGAAGGCGGACCTAGGGAAGGCCGATCCAAGCCGACAGAGCCTGACACGCAGAATGTCAAAACAGAGCAGCCGGACGATGCCCAAGGCTTCTTTGGCTCCATGACATCTCCACAGTCCACAGAGCGCCACTGCAAGACCCTCCTAGACTCTGGCTGTAACACCCCTGGTGTTATGAGCTTGCTTAGCACCAAGATTTAGGTCCGAGAAGGATTAGCCTAACAAGTTTTCGGGTTTTAAAAATTTATAACGCGCGTGAAATGATAAGCGAATTCTATGTGACTCACATTTGTGGACTCAAATAAATATCCAAGTTAACATACTTGGTGCATAAAAGTGCTAATGAAAATCCTAACGAGAAACATGGAATCGGTCGTTTTAATTATTTGGCACGAAAAAACAATTTATGTAAACAAAAATAAAATATAACTTGTGTGTAATACTTGAGTAAAGATGATGAGCAAGTGGTGCAGTTGAAGATGCAACTTTAAATTATGAAAATAGATAGTGTTAACTAGTGCTCTTGGGAGCTCAAAAATCAAATTTGACGTTAAGATAAGCTCTTTTCGTTAAGTCGGCATACATTTGAACTATTGTTTAAAATACCATTTTTGGCAAATTATATTAAGCAAAATAGTTAAATGGTGCTTAAATATTTTGCTCCTATGGGTTAGTATAAGGTATGGACTATTGCACGAAGTATTTATTGGTTGAAGTTAACAAGGTTTAGACCTATTAAAATTGCGACAAAAGAGTTAATGGCTACTTAGTCCCAACTGAAAACCTTTAACTTTTCTAAGTATGGAAGGGTGGTAGACAATGCTATTTTGACGTTTAAGTTCTAACTAAAATACTTAAACACTAGTTTCATATTTTTGCACTGTTGGTTGCTTCTAAGTAACCACTTGAGCATGGCATAGGTCGAAGTTATGTTGGATGTCACGTTGCTCTTGTAAAAATTTCACAAACCTCCTTAGAACGCGCTGTGAACCATGATTTCGTACTCGGTTCACAAACCGGCGTTCAGCGCAATGATCTTATCTTGGCATCTCTCCATCTTTCTTTTGGGACATCCTCTGGTCGTAAGCATTGTTTCACTAGTTAGCTGTTAGCACCAGCTATAGGTTAGTGGAATTAGTTGAGTTTTAATGAGACGCTAAGTAGTTTTTGGTTCGCTTTAAAAATCATGCAAGCACGTGGTTTGGCTGTTCGGGCCCAGGGACGTGGTCCCCACGTCCGGTGTTGCGCCATCGTGGGCTACTTGTACTGCTGCCGGCCGCTGCTACCACGTGTTGTGCCATGTGTTGGCTGGCGTACCCTGTGGCCGTGACCGCTGTCCCGTTGGCCAGTCATGTGGCATTGACTGCCCGTCGGGCCAGGCGTGGCCGTAGCCGCTCTCCGACGTGCGTGGGACGCTGCCGATCGTGGCGCTGTCCGAGTGCACATGTAGGGCTACGCCTTGTCCTCTTGCCATTTCGGTTACTGCAGCGCTCGCCCTCCGCCACTCAACCCACCTTCCCCAGCTCTGTTTTTGGTGCCATGGCGTGACTTGCCGTGTCACGAGGTTACGCTGCCGCGTGCACATGGCCGCATAGGCACCCCCTAAAGGCTCCACCCGAGCATTTAACAATGCGACCTTGCAAGCTCATGTGGTCATATCCCTGTGCTACCGTGCCTCGTCGGGTCATGGCTGGGCCACCTTTGCCGGGGCCACTTCCCGCGACATGGCGGTGGTAGTGCACCGCTCTCCCTTCCCCTTTCTTGATCATCAGCCCGAGGCTTCCTAGTCCAATTGCTCACATTAGCGAGTAGCAGAGGAAATTAGCTAGGTGCCCTATTCACACCGAGTCCAGTCGTTGTCTGTCGTGGTTGAATTTGGTTTCTACCCACCGCCGGTCATGTGCGCCGCCGAATTGGTAGGTTGGGAGGTAAGGCATGTAGGAGTGGTAGAAGTTCGATTGCTCATAACCCTAAGCTCGCCTTGACTCCCTCTATCTGGTGCTGATGCCATTTTGCCAGGGCGTTTGCTAGAGACGTGGTGACACATGGGTGTCCATCTTGGAGCACCGCCGCCCTAGTGGCTCGCAAGTGGCTAGACCGTCGCAGCACTCCCCTGCTTCAACCTTTAGTAGGGCGTACACCACGGTGAGCTACTGATGCTTCTCCACTATCTCTACCCTTCCATGTGGGTATAGGCTTGCCGGAATAGTCATGCCACCACCATGGATAGCCGCTCGCCACTGTAGCCCGCGACAGTGTGCCTCCGAGTCCCTAACCACCACCCATCGTAGCGTGTTTAGCCGTAGATGGCGACCGACCCGCTAAATGGGTCCATGTAGGCCCCTGGTGGCCGGCGTGGACGCCTAGTGCCGCCACTCGCTGCGCTGCCGTGCATGGGGTGGCCGGTGGTGCCCGCGGGGAAATTTGGAAAAATCTAGGGGGTTAAGTGAATTCGCTAGAGAAAGGGAGAAATAGTATTAGGACCTAGTCGTGGTTCGGGAAAAGTCTGAGGGCTCATTTGCTAAAGTGCCAGCGCGAGCTCCCAGCCGTGGGCTGTCTCGCACGTGGGCTGCGCCCGGCGCTGGGCCGCCGGGCTGCTGGGCCAAATGGTTGCCACTGGCCCTTTTCCTTTTCTAAGCATTTCCTAATTTAGTTTCTAAGGCAAACTTGTAAATTCAATATAAAATTATGTAGTTAACCGAAAATCAATTTTGTTAGGTTCCTAAAATCATGATCTACCTGCTAGTATATTTTGTTCACATAGTTTTATAATATTTTCATAAGTGATCTAATTAATTTGAGATGCTTAATATTGTTAAGATATAAACTTGAAGGAATTTTTATGATAAATTGGTGATAGTGTTGGCTCTGAAACTTTCACAGTAAATTTCTAACATTATTAGGTGCTCACTGTAATTTTTGTAGCTCCATAATAATTAGTTTGCTAAGGTAGCTAATGAGCTCTAGTTTAAAAATATATATTTAATCAATAAAATGCTGAAACACCTTGGGATTTTAAAACTAGAATATTTTTCAGAGACGAAGCCTTGCTCGACAATGTGGTACGTAGCCTAGTATGTTAGTCGTTAGAGCTAGCTCGTTAGCTTGAGAGGCGTAATCGTATTTCTAAGAGTTTCGGTTGCCATTGATTATTTACGTCTCTGCGTTGCATCTACATATATCATAATAGGAACAACGATGGATCATGGAGATGATCGGAGTAGCAGAAAGGATGGTGCCTTGATGATCGTATCACCATGATGGAATGCTAACTTTTGGTTATATCTTACCCAGGCAAGCCCTGATGCATAACCCCTATTATTCTGCACTTTATCTTATATTTGTGCATTAAGTTTTAAGGAGTTGAATGAAACCCACTTGCATATATATATCCTTATCCTATGAGTCCTACTAGTATGTCAGGATCATGTAGATTGCTATGCTATAGGATTCGGTAGAAGTCGAGCGTTTACCTGTCACTCGCGAGAGATAGGAAAGATATTATTGTTGTTATTATATTACTATCACATGGAATATATATGAATGATAATTGGTGACCGGGCGGAATGGTACTTTGGATCTGGACTTGGTTAGGCATTTGAGCGAGGCTCGGATTGCACATGTTCCGCCTGTGTCGATTGAGGACCATTCGTTGCTGTTGATGGTAGTCAGGTCATAGACTTATTATCCTGAGCACATACTTGCTTATGGGAGCAGGAAGACTCATTACACTCTTGTCGTGGGTTCTGATTCTTTTCAGACTGACTGATTGGAGGTGGGGAAAAGTGGAGGTCTAAGCACCATACTGAGACCGGGTCTCAAGTGTGGGGGCTTGGAGTCCAAGTTTGGATGGGGACCTGGACCCCTTGACAGGAGTGGAATGGGTTGGTCTTGTTTGTGCCTAGGGTACAAATGGGGCGTGTGTTTTGGGGTATCCAGCTGGGATACATGGATTCGCGAATCGCCGTTTCTGTGAGACGGTACCGACTTGGCTATGGTCTAGAACCATAGTAAGAACTGGAATATGAAAGATGGTAAAATGGTTCTAATTGCTTACCACCTGCTTCAAAGTAGCATATGTGCTTACATAGAATGGTTAGTTAATGAACTAATGATGACTTCTAATAAAATTTAATATAAGGATACACATTTAGTAATGCTTCCACAGATGCAATAACCCACAAACCAAATAAGCCTTGCATATCCTTGGAGTCTTTTTTTTCCTCCTGTCGGGTAAGTCTTGCTGAGTACAATTGAGTACTTAGGGTTTTATTCCCCCTGTTGCAGGTGATTGGAGCATACTTAGAGCTGACTCTTGTGTGTGGAAACCTCTTGGTGGGCTAAGAGAGGATTCCTTCACGCTATGACCGTAGTGTTTATTTATAACGCTCACTAAAGGTTTTTATAAGAAAAGATGTAAAATGTGCTAGCATCTCTTGTATATAAATGTCCACTACGTTAATACTCCACCATGTCATTAAATTAATATTTGCTTCCTCTGTAACTTTGATAACATTGTTATGTTCCACCATTATAATCAATTGAGGTAATATTCGGTTACTATAATAAAGTGATGTAAGAAATGGCCTAAGAATGTTGTAAGCTTTATTCTATCATTTATGATCCTGATGGAAAAATATGGATTTTTAAGTTCTCCCTTGGGGTGTGCTCGATGGAACTACGTAGTTTAGTGTCCTCTCTTGAGTACTTAGTGTCTAATGCAAGACAAGTACTCTTAAGAGGCATTAGATTAGGCAGTTCTGCCACACTAGCACATGTGGACCATAGACTCATCCCCCCAAACCGCCATGTACCCGACCTACCTCGAAATATAAGGGGAGGTCGGATCCTAAAGAGGGGGAGGACGATGCTAGATAGATCATTCCATTCCTCATCAATCCACTCCTGCTCAACACTAAGAGTAGGGCAACCAAGAGAGGGGCACCGAGAGCTCCTCCACCGCACCATCGTCTTCCTCCTCTCCTATGAGGGGAAGGCTCCACCGGCGGTGAGGCAACCTCAGGATTAGCACCAAACTAACCCCTACCAAATCTCAGCTACTGGATCATCAGCTGCTAGATGTAGAGCATCGATTGGCTTGAACCAGGATAAACCGTTGCATTCCCTCTATGATTCTTGTGTTCTTGAGTCCACCCAAGCCACCGAAGACCCATACTCTAACACCGACTCGAACAACTATGCTTGCCATGGTTCCGACCCTGCAACAACTAGCTAGAGCTCACCTAATCAATTCTAGTAGAAAGGTCACACAAACCTAGGCAACTAGTACTCAAGCAACCGAGGGAGCTCCTGCACAAACTAGTATGCAAAAGCACAAAGCCTAAGCTCACTAGCAATGCTCAATAATAAGGCTACTCAAGCCAAATTAGAGAGCTCAAATTAATTAGCTACACAAACTAAGCAATGTGACTAACAAGGCTACTCAAGCTAATTAGTCATGTGAGGGAGCTACTTCTATGCTACACAAGCAAGAAGGCAACTAGCAAGCTACACAAGCTAACTAATTACAAGAGCAACTACACAAGCACAATATATATGAAAGTAAATACAAGATTGTGTTGGGGAATTGCAAACCAATGGGATGAACAAGGTTGACATAGTGATTTCTATCCTGAGGTTCTATCAATGTTTCACCACTGATAGCCTACCACGGGGGTACCTGAGGTAGTCTGTTCGGGTTTCAACGTATGCAGAACTCGACGATAAACGCAAGAGACAGTCGATTTATCCTGGTTCGGGCCCTCGATCGTGATCGAGTAATAGCCCTACGTCTAGTTGGCGTTAGCCTTTGCGTTGGATTGATTGTGAAGTGTTCTGTTGTAAAAGTCGTGTCTCTAGGAACCCTGCCCTCCCTTATATAGTCAGGAGGTCAGAATCCTAGTCGGTTTACAATGAGAGTTCCTAGTAGGATTACAGAATAATACTACTACTAAGATTACATAGGAAGAATCCTAGTTACACTAGATCTTCTCCCTTCCTTGCGGGGTATCCCATGGGTCCCACACCGATAAGCCCCCGAGCACTTCATGGTTGAGCTCTGGAAGCCTTGTCTTGTTCCTTCAGGTCTTGTCGAGCAGGAACAAGCATTGTCTGAGTGCTTTCTTGAGCAAAACCGTGTAACACTTCATGAGATCTTCACGTGGTGTGTACCTTTTTGAAGAAAAAAGTACTCCCATTTGGGTGTAGCCCCCGAGCCTCTTGCTGTTTGGCATAAGGAGCTGGAGGGTCTTCTCTTGAAATCACTCTGATTCTTCATCGAAGGGCTCCTGAGCATATACCCGGGTTCTTTGTCAAAAAGAGCTCGGATATAGTTATGTCCGGGTTCTTTTTGTCATGTGGCCTTGAAGTGGTCTGTCTTGAAAAGTCTTCTGAGTGATGTGCACTTTTTTTGAAGGAAAAAGTGCACTCACTGAGTGTAGCCCCCGAGCCTCTTGCTATTTGGAACAAAAAGTTGGAGGGTCTTGAATCTTATGTTGTTTGAAAAACTGCTGTCTTGAGGAAGTCTTCTGAGTGATGTGTGCTTTTTTGAAGGAAAAAGTGCACTCACTGAGTGTATCCCTGAGACTCTTGCTGGGTTCTTTTATCCGAAAAGAATTTGGATACAGGTTCTTGGCATATTCTCTGGTAGTCTGCTGTTATCAGATGTAGTTGTATGGTGGTGGTTGGTAGTAAATGTTGTTTGTTTATGAGTTGCACAGTGTTGGTATATCCTTCTGAATATGTTCGTTCTTAAGTACTGCTCCTTCACACCTGAGTCCTCTTTCATTGAATTCTATCTTTTCACTGTGTCCTTTGTTAGGTTTATTTCATTGGTGCTCCTGGTCCATGTGCACCGCTTCTTTGGCCTATAAATATCCTCCTTGTGTGCTGTTTTGATTCATCGAGCATTTTGTTGCATGGTCTAAAATCTCCGTAGTCATGAATATGGTAGTTTGTGAAGTAGAGCAGCCTCTGGGCGTATTTTGCAGTTCTTGTGTATCTTGCCGTAGCTGGAGGGAGTCTTGTGATAGGGATTAGAGGTATACTAATCCCACAGCAGCATTGTACTTGGAAGTACGTGGTGGTAGTCGGAGGGAGTCTTATGATGTGGGATATGTTCCTTCATCTGGTAGTTCTGGGTTGATCCTCATCGCCTGCCCTAAGACTGTCTGGTGCAGATCAACACCATATCTAGCATCACATTGGACTTGGGTAGACAGATGCCTGTCGGCCTTCTCTACTCCATGTTGTCCCGCCGTGCTGCTGATTTCTGCCTTGGATGCACTGCGTCCGTCCTTTGAAGAAAACAGTGTAGCCGAGTGCGGTTTGTTCTATCGAGTAGCAATTTGGAACACATAGTTGCTCTAGAGCCTAGCTGTGTCCGGGTTCCTCTTTGCTACCTTGCTTGTCGTAGTACCGAGTTTGTTGGGTCTTGTAAGATGTGTAATCTTCTATTTTTTGAAACCATTTATGATGGAAAGAATCTTGTCTTCTGAGTTGTCATTCTTTATTCTCCTGATATCCTGGTTGTTTATGAGATTCCTAAGTTCTTTCTATAAGGACCGGGTTGTTGTGTTCCTTGTGAGGTAACCCTTCTTTGCTTCATGGTTGATGAGTTCTTTTTGTAGCAATATGACAACTCCACCGTGGTGCTGGATGGATATGTCTAAAATCTGCTCATTGAACTGTACCGTTGTGTGGATTTGTGCCGTCCATCATTTTAGCTGTGTTAGTAAATGGACCATTGCGTCCTCATGCCGTGTTAAAACGGGCCTGGTGGGCCATGTTTTTACTAGTGTAAAATCTATTTAAGGGCCTTTCCTCTTCTTTTTCTTTACTGCCCTGATTTTCCCTCGAAACCCTAGTCTTCAAACTTCTGCCGCCGCCATTGTTGCCGCCATCTGAGTGCCGCCGTCAGAATCATCATTGCCTCCTAGTTCTTTATTGCTCCCACTAGTATATGGGTAGGAAGAAATCAGCGAGTAAGTCCCAAGCAGCCTTTGTAGACGAGGAGGCATCACTTTCCGTGATTAAGAATCAAGAGTTTATGGCCATGAGGGCTGCTCAGAAGATTTGGTCAGCTCCGACAAGGACTGAAGATCAGCTTTGTGAGCTTGTTAGTGATGGTCTGATTCAGAGCAAGGACATTGCTGATTGGAGAGCTCCAGGCGAGCATCGGGTCCCTACTCCTGGTCCTGGTGAGATTATTCTTTTCGTCTCCTTTATCCGTGCCGAATTCTGCCTTCCTACTTCTGCTTTTCTTCACCAATTTCTCAACTATTTTGGGATTAGCCTGAACCATCTTGCTCCGAATGTTGTCCTTTATCTTTCTGTTTTTGTTCATCTTTGTGAAACTTTCCTTGAAATTCCTCCTTCTCTTTCTCTCTTTCGTTACTTCTTTCGTCTGAAGCCACAACCCCGCCGCGATGACACCAATGTTCTTGGTGGCTGTAGGATTTAGTTTCACCAGGGTCTTAAGAGCAAATTCTTTGACTATGACCTGGTTGATTCTGTGAGGGATTGGTGTGCCGACTGGTTTTATGCCACCAATTTGATTCCTCCTCTTTCCGTTCATTCTAGATCTGGTCCCTTGGTTAATGACCGATGGGAAAAGAACCCCCTGACGATGGATGAGAGCCAAGCGATCAAGCCATTTCTTGAGAGGATATGTACTCTAAAGCAGCAGGGCTTGACCGGCTTCGGTATCGTCTCTAGTTTTCTTCGCTGCCATGTTCAGCCTCTGAAGGAGCGGGAGAATTTTGGGTTTGAGTACTCTAGGGTAGAGAACCCTTCTCGTATGGTCCCTGCCCTTGAGTTGACTGATGAGGAGGTGCTTGAGCGTCTTCAAAGGATGTTGAAAGGAGTAAGCGTTGTCCCGCTTGCTGTCCTTGAGTATAGTGCTAACAACTCGCCTCCTGCTGTGAGTTGTTTTTTCTTATGCGGGTACTTTTTGTATTTCTTTTGCTGTGTCCACTTTTTGCTTAGTCTTCATTGTCTTGTTGTTTTACTCTTTTATAGGAATTGGGACGTAATTTTGCTGATCTGATTCCCCTTGATGATTGCCCTGCAAATGTGGAGGCTGGGGATAGTCTTGCTGGGGCATCCTTGACCAGTAAGTTTCAAACCACCACAATATTTCTTGGCGTTTCTTCCACAAATCTTGATGTATATGTAGAGTATGTTCCTCATCTAGTTCGTCAAGCTCCTCGTACTATCAGAAAGAGGGGCGAGCGGATAGTTCTTCTTTTGCTCTATCTGCTGCCAAGAAGTCTCGCCAGTCGAGTACTCGTCTAGGTACTCTAGTTGTAGCTAGCATGCTCTTAGGTGAGCATATTAATACGCTCTATCCTTTTGTTGTTTGTTTTTATCTTTGGCCGAGTACTTTTGTCCTTTTTCAGCTAGTGCCATGGTGGCCTTGGTTGAGAGTGAGGAAGAAGAGGATGATGATGCCGCCCTTGTTACTTGTCGGTGAGTTGTTTTCTCATTTTCCTATTGTTGAACCCCTCTTTTTGTTTTGACTTTGGTCTTGTTCTCTTGTAGTAAGCGGTCATCGGGTTTAAGTTCTTCTGGGGCTCCAGTACCAGCCGTGTCGCTCCTGTCATAGGGTGGCGGTGATGTTTTTGCCGCTATAGTTCCCCCTCTTAGGTCCTCTATTGGTTTTCTAAAGAAGAGGGTAGCTGAGTGAGTGATTCCTTCTTATGCTTATGTGCTTCTGGTTTCTTTTTCCTGACTCATATTCTTATCGTTGAGTTTTCTTATCATCTTGTAGACCCTCGCCTTCTCTTACTCCTTAGCCACCCTCTTGTCAGTCCTCTGGTGTGCCCCCGCGTACTGAGTCAAAGGACTCAGAAAGTATGGTCGGTGAGGTGGCTGTGAGGGAGACGAGGCCCCCTGGTGATCATGCTGCTTTGGATCTGCTAACTCCGGGGGTGACCATGGCCATGGGGGTGGATCCATCTAAGGAGGTAGCCAGGGCTTCCCATGATACAGCCCTGGTTTTGCCTTCTTTGCCTGCATTGGCTTCTCCTTCTACCTCTCTTAGTACCGGTGCTCCGTGTTTGGATGATGATGTGTTGCATCAATTTGATGCTACTCATCGGTTGTCAGAGCTAACCGCTGCCTAGGGAAACTTGGCGACCTTTGTGACTTCTTTTAGGGAAAAGCTCCAGGTAATTTTTTCTGAAGTTCTTTCTTTGGATGTTTGTCTTTCTTCTGTCCTTATGTCTTGTTTTCTCTCTTTCTTTTTGCTCAGTCTTTTTCTCGTGATCATACCGGCTTCTTTTTCTCGTCTAAAACTGAGAAAAAGTTGTCTTCTAAGGTGAGTACCCTAAAGGTAGAGCTTGACCTCTGTCGAACTAAGTTGGAGACCGAGCATTAGATGCATCAGAAGGAGGAGAAGGCTCTCCGTGCCCGGGTGGTTGAGGCAGAAAAGCAGTGGGATGCAGCTGCCTAGGAGGCCTTGAAAAACGTGGAGGCCATGAAGAAAGAGTGCACTAGTATTGCGAGTTCTTTTTCGTTTCCTTTTGTATTCAAATTTGCCTTTCTGCTGACTTGTTTTTTGTTGCCTGGTCTAGCTCTTCGAGTTGAAAAGCAGAAGCTCTTGGAGGGTATCAAGGAGATTAAGACACTTGTTTGTACTAACCACAATAGGACTGAGGAGGTAATTACTCGAGCTAAGGAAGAACTCATGCTTGCTAAGTTGATTAGGCATGGAGCTGACAGGGATCTTATGCAGGCCCAAAAAACTATCGAAGTCTTGACTGGCAAGTTGGCGACGGCTACTGAGAACTAGAATGCTTTGTGGAAATCCTTTCGGTCAGTAGCCGGTCTTCTCCAGACTTCAGCGAATGATGGTCAATCTTGGGCTTAGTTTATTCCCCAAGTGCTGATGTGTTTCCAGGAGTTCGTGAAGAGGTGCGCCCAACTATGTACCAGAAATGTTCTTGCCTAGGTCCGGGTTCTTTCTCTGGAGTTTCCTTTGTCCAAGGTTGCTGATGAAGCCGAGAGTCAAGAATATCTGGATGCTGTTGAGAAGGTGGAGCCTAAGGTCGAAGATTTAGCCAGGAGGATTGTTGATAATCTTAACATTGATATTTCTTCTCCTGATGACAATGCTTGATGTAATTGACCTTTGTACTCCAGCTTCTGTAATAGAACACTAAACTTTTTGAATGAAGATTCTTTATTTTTTGTTGATGTCTTCTTTGCCTGTATTTCTTCGTCTTGTAAACAACCCAGTTTAGGTAGATCGTTGTCTTAACAAACTTTCTTGATCTGTCGAGTGCTTTTCTGGCTTTTGTTTGTGCCGTGTAAACAACTCGGTATATGTAGATCGTTGTCTTGATAGACTTTCTTAATTTGACGAGTGCTTGTCTGGCTTTCGTCTATGACTTGTAAGCAACTTGGTATAGATCATTGTCTTGACAAACTTTGTGTTCTTGTTAGTACTGAAAAGACTTAGGACCAGCGATCTCAAGTATCTTCAGCTTCTTCTTTTTGGCTTAACTCGGGATGTGGTCAGCATCTGGTCCTTTCCTTGGTTGCAAAAACATCCTAGGATCGACAAAGCCCCCGAGCACTTCATGGTTGAGTTCTGGAAGCCTTGTCTTGTTCCTTTAGGTCCTGCCAAGTAGGTACAAGCGTTGTCTAAGTGCTATCCTGAGCGAAACCATGTAGCACTTCTTGGGATCTTCTGAGTGTAGCCCCCGAGCCTCTTGCTATTTGGAACAAGGAGTTGGAGGGTCTTGTCTTGAAATTGCTCTGATTTATGCTCAGGCTTAGTTTCAGTCGTTTTGCTTTTTTGGCTCGGGTGTTAGCTTATTAGCTACCCTCATCGGCGAGCTCAAGCATCTTTTTAGCTCTTTTGCTCTTGGCCAGTATGTTCAGGCATATTTTTAGCCATTTTGCTTTTTGGTTCGGGTGTTAGCTTATTAGCTACCCTCATCGGTGGGCTCAAGCATCTTTTCAACTCTTTTGCTCTCGGCCGGTATGCTTAGGCATATTTTCAGCCATTTTGCTTTTTGTTTTGGGTGTTAGCTTATTAGCTACCCTCATCGGTGGGCTCAACCATCTTTTCAGCTCTTTTGCTCTCAGCCAGTATGCTCAGGCGTATTTTTAGTCATTTTGCTTTTTGGTTTGGGTGTTAGCTTATTAGCTACCCTCATCGGCGAGCTCAAGCATCTTTTCAGCTCTTTTGCTCTCGGCTGGTATGCTTAGGCGTATTTTTAGCCATTTTGCTTTTTGGTTCAAGTGTTAGCTTATTAGCTACCCTCATCGGCGGGCTCAAGCATCTTTTCAGCTCTTTTGCTCTCGGCCGGTATGCTCAGGCGTATTTTCAGCCATTTTTCTTTTTGGTTTAGGTGTTTGCTTATTAACTACCCTCATCGGCGGGCTCAAGCATCTTTTCATCTCTTTTGCTCTCGGCCAGTATGCTTAGGCATATTTTCAGCCATTTTGTTTTTTGGTTCGAGTGTTAGCTTATTAGCTACCCTCATTGGCGGGCTCAAGCATCTTTTCAGCTCTTTTGCTCTCGGCTGGTATGCTCATTGGAAACAACTCGGGGAAAGCCATAATAAGACAAATGTTGTCGAGAAAGAACCATCTTTATTGATCATGAACATTGATAAGTCATAATAGTACATATGTTGTCGAGGAGCACCATCTTTATTGATCATGAACATTGATCTCTTGTGGCTTGTATATATATTCTTCCTTGAGTTGTTTTCATGCGTAGAATCTTCTTAGCTGGCTGATGTGCCATGTATTGTTGACTTCTTTTTTGTCTTCAGTTATCAACTTGTATGTGCCTGGTTCGGTGACTTTTGTGATGATAAAAGGACCTTCCCATGGACTGAGTAGTTTATGGCGTCCATCAGTTTTTTATATTCTTCTTAGTACTAGGTCTCTGACTTGTAGTGATCGAGGCTAGGTATTCTTGTTGTAGTGGCGTCTTAATCCTTGGAGGTATCTTGCTGATTGAAGGGTAGCGTTTACTCTTACTTCTTCTGTACTATCGAGTTCTAATCTTTGGGTGTGTTCTGCTTCTCCTTTGTCATATTGTTCTATCCTTGGTGACGTCTAGATCAAGTCAGCAGGTAGTATGACTTCTGATCCATAAACTAGGAAGAAATGTGAGTATCTGGTGGCTCTGCTTATTTGAGTTCGTAGCCCCCATACGACCTTGGGTAATTCTTCAATCCATTTTGATCCATAGTCCACTAGTTCTTCATATAATCTTGGTTTTAATCCGGCTAGTATGAGTCCATTAGCCCTTTCTACCTATCCGTTGGCCTCTGGATGTGCGACTGATGCGTAATCTATGCTGAAACCGCAGTCCTGTGCCCAACTTTGGAATTCTGTGGCTGTGAAGGAAGAACCCAAATCTATGATGATTCGATTGGGCATGCCGAAGCGGTGCATAATGTCTTGGATGAACTCAAGTGCTTTGGCTGCGCTGTATTTTGTGAGTGGTTTGTATTCAATCCACTTGGTGAACTTGTCAATTGCTACGAAGATGTACTCGAAACCACCTTTTGTTTTCTTGAGAGGTCCTACTTGATCCAGCCCCTAGCAGGAGAAGGGCCAAGCAGGTGGGATGCAGATGAGATTGTGTGCTGGCACATGAGCTTGTCTTGCGAACATTTGACAACCTTTGCATTTTCTGACAAGTTCTTTTGTGTCTTTCAAAGCGGTTGGCCAGTAGAACCCGGTGCGGAATGCCTTGCCGACTAGTGTTCTTGAGGCGGCATGATTTCCACAGCAACCTAAGTGTATTTTGTCTAGGATCTCTTTGCCCTCTTCAAATGAGACACATTTTAGGAGTACTCCTGATGACGTGGCTCTTCTAAAGAGCTTGTCCCCTACTAGGACATAGTTCTTGCTTCTACGAACAACTCGGGTAGTTTCCTCTTTATCTACTGACAACTTATTCTCTTTGATATAATCAATAAAAACTTGGGTCCATGAGGTGGTGATTACCAAAATCTGGGTGCCTTCAGCTGAGATTTTAGGGGTTATCTCATCGGGTTGTTTGATAGAGGGAGCTGATAACTCCTCTATGAATACACCGGGTGGGACCTTTGCCCTGTCTGATCCAAGATTGGTGAGGACGTCTGCCGCAATATTAGAATCACGTAGGACATGTAGAATTTCTAATCCTTGAAAATGTTTTTCGAGCTTTCATATTTCTGCACAGTAAGTGCCCATGTTTTCTTTGGTGCAGTCCCAATCTTTATTGACTTGATTGATGACTACTGTCGAATCGCCGTATACGAGTAAACGCTTGATTCTGAGGGTAATTGCCACTCATAGCCCATGGATGAGGGCTTCGTATTCTACTTCATTGTTGTTTGTAGCTTGCCATAATATCTGAAGGACGTACTTAAGTTGTTTTCCGTCTGGAGAAATGAGGAGAACGCCTACACCGGCTCCGCCTAGCTTGAGTGATCCATCAAAGTACATCTTCTAATGATCAAGGATGGTATTTGACATAGGTTGTTGAATTTCTATCCACTCGGCAACAAAATCAGCCAGGGCTTGAGATTTAATTGCCTTCCGTGGGGTGAAATCGATATTGAGAGCACCAAGTTCAACTGCCCACTTAGATATGCACCCTATTGCATCTCTGTTGTGTAGGATGTCTCCGAGTGGGAAATCTGTCACCACAGTAATCTTGTGGCTTTCAAAATAGTGGCGAAGCTTACGTGAAGTGATCAGGAGGGCATAGAGTAGTTTTTGCACATGCGGGTACTAGATTTTTGATTCTGACAGTACTTCGCTGATGTAGTATACGGGGTGTTGTACTTTATATACACGCCCTTCTTCTTCTCTCTCTACGACAATCGTTGTGCTGATCACAATAGAAGTTGTCGCAATGTACAGCATCATGTCTTCGTGTTTCTTTAGAGGTGTGAGAACGGGCGAGGAGGTGAGGTATGCCTTGAGCTTCTTGAAAGCTTTGTTGGCTTCTTCTGTCCACTCGAACTTGTCTATCTTCTTTAGTAGTTTAAAGAAAGGTAACCCTTTTTCGCCCAGCCTTGATATGAAACGATTGAGGGCCGCCATACAGCCTGTTAGTTTCTGCACATCTTTGACACTTCAAGGAGGGCCCATCTCTGAGATGGCTCAAATTTGCTTGGCGCTGGCTTTGATTCCACGATGACTGACCAAGAATCCAAGTAGTTGTCCCGAAGGAACTCCGAATACACACTTGTTTGGGTTCAATTTCCACCTCTATCTTTTCAGGTTTTCGAAGGTTTGCTTTAAGTCTTCAATTAGTGTATCTGGGTTCTTTGTCTTTAATACTACGTCATCCACGTATGGCTCTATGTTTTCACTGATCTGATCACCAAGGCACATTTGGATAGCTCTTTGGTAAGTGGCACCAGCATTCTTGAGTCCAAATGACATTGTTTTGTAGCAGTAGGCACCGAATGGGGTGATGAAAGATGTCTTGCTCTGGTCTTGTTCCTTTAATGCGATCTGGTGATATCCTGAATAGCAATCAAGGAAGGATAATAGGGCAGATCCTGCTGTTGAATCAACTATCTGATCAATGTGTGGTAGCCCAAACGGATCTTTCAGGCAATGTTTGTTGAGATCTGTGTAGTCGACACACATGCGCCACTCGTCTGTATTCTTTTTCTGTACTAAAACTGGGTTTGCTAGCCAATCTAGATGGAGGATATCTCTGATGAATCCGGCTGCCATTAGCTTTGTGATTTCTTTTTTAATTGCTGCCTTCTTGTCGGGTGAGAATCATCGTAGTCGTTGCTTCATAGGTTTGGAGCCTTCATTGATATCAATTCTGTGCTCAGCCAACTCTCTTGGGACACCTGGCATGTCAGCCGGCTTCCAAGCGAAGATATCTTTGTTGTCCCAAAGAAAGTTGATGAGCGTGAGTTCTTATTTTGCCGAGAGGTGGGCATTGATGGTTGCCACTTTGGAGGGATCACCGGTGCCTAGGTCGATTTGCTTGACGTCGGCTTCTTTTAGTGGTGCGAGGATGCTGGGTTTTTGAGCCGGTATCTCTAGCTCTTCTGGGCTCATTTCTGCTATGATAGTGGCTATTTCTATTCTTCCATCGGCGGCTTGTGCTTTTGCTGCAATTTGGATTGCCTGAACATCACAGTCAAAAGCGTGCTTCAAATCACTCCAAAGAGAAAGGACACCGTTAGGCCCTGGCATCTTAAGCAACAGGTACGAATAATGCGGTATCGCCATGAATTTTGCTAGTGCTGGGCGCCCGACAATTGCGTGATATGATGAATCGAAGTCTACAACTTCAAACTTGATAAACTCTGTATGGTAGTTTGAGGGAGTCCCAAAAGTAATCAGTAGAGTGATTTGTCCAAGTGGCATTGCTGCCTTGCCGGGTACTATGCCATAAAAAGGCGTGCTTGTTGGTGTAATCATCCTAGCGAGTTGTAGTCCCATCTTCCTTAGAGTTTCTGAAAAAATGATGTTGAGTCTGGCTCCCCCGTCGATTAGTACTTTTGTGACAGTCATACCGGCAATAGTTGGATCTAGAACCAGTGGGTAATGGCCTACGTTTCCTACGCTAGTCCATTGGTCTTATCTTGAAAATTAGATTGGATACTGTGACCAGTTGAGATATCTTGGAGTAGCCGGTTCTGCTACCATGATGGTTCGCAGCGCTAGCTTTTCTTGATGTTTGCTTCTGGAATCTGGAACCCCGGCGAAGATCACTGCTACTATCCCCCTAGATTTTTGGAATCCCTTGTCTTCAAGGTTGTCTTCTTTGACGCTCCCCTTACTATCTTTTCTTGTGTATCAATCATTGAAGGTGTAGCAATCTCCGATGGTGTGATTTCCTTTAGGGTGCAAGATGCAACGCATGTTTTCAATGCCGTCATACCTTCTAGGCTTGGAAAACTTCCTTGATTTGTCAGTCACCACTACGGTGTTGTCTGGTCCACGTTTTCTTTCCTGATGTCTGTTGTTTCGATGATTTTGCTTGTCTGGGTTGTCTCGGTTGTTTCTATCCAGGAACCTTTCTCGTGTCTTTTCCTTTGTAGTAATCATCTTTTCTACTGTTTGTCTGAATTCTTTATTGTTTCTTGGGTTTTCTTTGTAGAAATCTTGAAATTGCCACCTAGCCATGATTCTATGAGAGAAAGCTTTGATTACTTCTCATTTGGTGATGTCATGTACTTGAGCTCGTAGTTCGCTAATTCATCGATAGTAATTTATGAGACTTTCACCTCCTTTCTGCTTGAGTCCTTTTAATTCTGCGTAGGTGATTGGGTGTGTAATGATACCCGCGAAATTTTCACAGAAAGCTCTTTGCAAGTCCTCCCAAATTCTGATTGATTCTGGATTCAATTTGTCAAACTATTGAAGGGGCAAGGTTTCTAGGGCCATGGGAAAGAACAAGGTCTTGATATCATCGTCTCCTCCAGCTAATTCAATCAATTGTGAGTAAATCCTGAGCCACTGCCTTGGTTCGGTCTTGCCATCATACTTAGAGTGGTTGGACGGCTTGAACTTGTGAGGCAGTCATATTGAAGCAAGTGTGTTTGCAAAACAGGGGAATCTATTGTGCGTTCTGGCTTTTGTGTATTCTGATTCAGCACTCCCTTCTTGCCAACTATTGTCTTGGTGAGAGTAGTTTTGCGTGGCTATCCGAGTAGGTGCTTTGCTTCTGACCTTTCTTGGTTGTTCGACTCGGTCATTTTGACTATGGTTTCTTCTACTTTCTCTGTTGTGACTTCCACTTGGTCTAAGTCTCTCAAAAGCGGACTTCCTTTGATTTTGATCTTCCTGCTCATGAGATGTTGACCTGGTAGGTAGTCTTGAGCGAGTCCTTCCATCGTGCATCCTTAGGACTATTGATCGGAGAAAGTCCCAGAGCCGTTCTTGTTTTTCACTAGGATGTGAAGTCACCCTGAGTTCTCTAGTGCTTCTCGGATCTTATCGTAGGGTGTATTTGTCGCTTGTCCTTCTTTGACCTCTCGCTCTGATTTTCTTCTATTGTACTCGGCTAGATCTGACTCATATCTGATCCAAGCTTCCTTGCGCTACCTAGCATGGTGTTGACGTCCTTGTTTCAATTTGTTCTTTCTCTCTCTGGCTTGCCTCTGACTCTTGGTCTCACCATCGTGCCCCTAGGTAAAGGGTGATATGTTGGACTCAGATTCATCCAATGACCTGACGTCAGGCACTTCTAGGGGACCAATGGTGATTGAGGATGGTGAACCATGAATACTTCTCGTGCGTGAATTACTCTGCTATCGGCGTTGGTTTCCACACTGTCGGAGTAGTTGATAACTTTAGTAGAGGCTTCAAGGTCGCAGATTGAGTCTCCTTCTTGGTAGGGTAGAATTGTTGTTGTTGTATTGTCGACTAGTTGGGCGCCGCTATCCTCAGGAATAGAACCTGGCCAGTGGATGATGCAGTCTTAAGATGTTATAGTTAACATGAGACCTTCCTGGGCTCCTTTCAGTGGCATTCTAAGCACCGGGTTGAGGAATCTGTCGGGCCGTGTTTGATAAGATGTTGCCATGTTGTGGAGTCTGAACAAAAGAGGACCCAACTTCTTGAAAAGACTTTGAGTGTACTCCGAGTTGTATTCTTGATAGGCCAAGGCCGTGTTCTTAAGCCCCATCAGAAAAGAACTCAGTTTCTCAGAAGAACTCGGGTAAGACTACATTTCTGATGCGGAACCTGAGTTTGAGTTGGATGCGCAAAGTCACAAAATCTGAGTTGGATCGGACATCGCGAGCTGTGCGAATCTTCCAGCAAGTTGATCTGTCGTAGTCACCGAAATAGAATGGTCTTCATGGTGATCCGAATTTTCGAGGAGATGGCTTTGGAGCTTGCCATTGTCACCTGCCTCGCAGATCCATGAACCGAAGATGAAGGTTGATCTCGTCGAGAAGATCATGTTGTCGAGGTCCGTCGAGCTCTTGGATGCAAAGTCGCCAAAAGCCCCTACTTGGCACACCAGCTGTCGATGTTTCACCACCGATAGCCTACCACGAGGGTACCCAGGGCAGTCTGTTCGGGCTTCGGTGTATGCAGAACTTGACGGTAAATGCAAGAGACAGTCGATTTATCCTGGTTCGGGCTCTCGATCATGATCGAGTAATAGCCCTACGTTCAGTTGGCGTTAGCCTTTGCGTTGGATTGATTGTGAAGTGTTCTGTTGTAAAAGTCGTGTCTCTAGGAACCCTGCCCTCCCTTATATAGTCAGGAGGTTAGAATCCTAGTCGGTTTACAATGAGAGTTCCTAGTAGGATTACAGAATAATACTACTACTAAGATTACATGGGAAGAATCCTAGTTAGACTAGATCTTCTCCCTTCCTTGCGGGGTATCCCATGGGTCCCGCACCGACAGGTTCACTTGGTTGCCACCAAGCTAGTCCCCATTGTGTCAACCACTCACTTGGTGGTTCAGCGACTAATTGACATCACCCGCCAAGCCCACATGTTGGGAACCGCAAGAACCTACCCGCAAGTGAGGGTAGCTCAATGATACGCTCAACTAGAGTTGCTCTTCACGGCTCCTGTGGGATGAGCACAATAACCCTCACAAAATCCTTCTCTGGAGCATCGCACAATCTTCTTTTGTGCTTCATGATGGAGAACTCACCACCAAACCATCTAGGAGGTGGCAACCTCTAAGAGTAACAAGCACCACCGGCTTGCAACTCGAACACCTAGTGCCACTCAATGCAATCTCACAATGCAACGCACTAGAATCACTCACTAGCAATCGATTCATACTCTTGCAATCACAAGTGAGTTATAGGGCATCCAAGCACACCTACACAAAGCCACCAAGGTGTGATGGTGCTTAGCAACCAGCCCAAGGCTAGGCACCACTTCTATTTATAGCCCCAAGGGCTAAAAGAGCCGTTGCTCAAAAACTCCTCTATCTAGGGTCTGGACCAAACCCTTACAGAGCAACCGGACCCTCCCTGTTCACAGGGCCTGGTCCTTAGGTTCACGCCATGCGTCCTGCCTTCGAATGCTGACTATTGGCCTCCAACTGTTAGCTTGTGCTCACGCCAGTTGCTCTAGACAAGACTCACCACTACGCTGAGACGGGACTCGCTAGCAGAGTCCGGCCGTGCCACAACACGCACACAAGCAGCACCGGACCCGCTTGTATGCTATGACCGGACTCACTATACATAGAGTCTGATCGCAAATAGAGATGTCTAGAGAGCAATATTTCTCTCTGAACTTGGTCTGGCTTCACCATCCGGACCCTGAGCAGTCAGGGTTCAGTCCTCCTTTGAGCACCACATCGCCGCTCGCACCACAATTGGACTCACGACTCTGAGTCTGGACCGGCGCACACCCTCGGTTTGGAGCTGCTCACGCTCTAGCCATGCTAGAGCCACACAAAACTGGATGCCCTTTCCTAGGTCTGGAACTCCGCAGAGCCACGTTGTGGCTAGGGTTGATGACCGGACTCTCTCACTTAGGGTCCGATCCTCCCATAGCCAGGGTCCAGTCCACCCAGGGCACCTACTTTTCTTCTCCAAGTTGATCCAAATCAACTCTAACTTCTCCTTTGAAAATATGGCAACACCACCAAGTGTACAACACCAAATGCTTATGTGTTAGCATTTCACAAACATTTTTCAAAGGATTAGTCACTCAATTCACCACGCCACTCAATCCTAGCAATGATGCAAAGTTAGATCACTCGAGTAGCACTAGATGACTGATATGCAAACAAGTTTCCCCTCTGGATAGTATGACCATATATCCTAAACCCGGTCATAAATTTCTCTATACACCTATGACCGATGAAATGAAATGCCCTACAAATATACCTTTGCCCTACGCATTCTATTCCATCTTCTCTGGTGTTGATGCAACACATGCACCAACCATATCACAAATGATATGATCCACTTCATATTATCATGTCACCTTATTGGTTCATAGATCTTGACTTCACTTGCCTTTCACCGTTGCCTTCATCCATCAGTGCCAAGTCTTGCTCAAGCTTCACCGCCACGCGGCCCATCGCTCCAAAGCCTCCAACTTGCCCTTCACGCTTGCAACCGGTCCATCAAGCCAAGTCTTGTCTTGATCTTCTCCACCTTAGTCACATGATTCAATGTCATGTCTCATATACAATGAGCTCCTTCATCACATGTGTTTGCCTTGCAACAAATCCAAGCCATCTTCACCGTCATGGCATGAGTTGTTCAAACAAGTGTATTTGTGGACTAATCACCTATGTATCTCACATTTAAACACATTAGTCCACCTAGGTTGTCACTCAATTAACAAAACCAAACTAGGGACCTTTTAGCATGCGCAACATGGTGGTTTATTGGCCGCTATGAAGAGGCAATGTGGCGAGAGTGGAGGAGAGGAGAGCGCCTTAGGTGCTCTAAGCATCTGGAGTGCTCCGGTGCTCTCGATCACAAGATACATCATCAAATATATATGAAAAATTTCAACAAAAATATGAATGAATAGATCACACAATCATCTATGTATATATGAAATTTGAGTTTGAACAAATATCTATGTAAGGAGAAATAAAAAAGGACGCAGCCTTTAAGATCCTTTTGGCACTCGGATCTCACCAAGAACTTCAGCGTCATCGACAACACGTCCACCAATGCTTTGGCTAGGAGTTTCGCCATCAAATTTGGTATCATCAACTTCACCTTCGCTAACTTTTTGGCTAGGGGCTTTATCGCCAACTCCAGTATTCATCAACTACATCTTCGCCAAGGTTTTGGCAAGGGGATTCAATAATGCCTTCGCATCATCAACAATGCCTTCATTTACTATCAAAAAACAATGCCTTCATCATCATTTCAGCAAAAGTCCCCATCGACATCTTTGACTTCACTTTCACCAACATTTTAGGGTGAAGAAATTGTCATCGGCATCTTTGACTTTAGCTTCATGTTTTGGAGTGAAGCGATCGCCATCACCACCTTTGAAAGAAATTCCCACAAGCGTCGGCTAAGAAGGGTTGGTGAGGAGCATATTGAACAAGTAATTCACCCAAAGACAAAAGCTTTGCCTGGCACTCATGAGTGATGGCTTGAACACAAGTCGTGAGCCCTTACAACTATTTTGACTACGTCAACTACCTCCCTTGCTCCAACCACACCAATGTTTCCCAACGAAGGCTGAGTTGCGAGCACTAAGTCACCAAGAGCCAGGCCATAGAGGCTCAAGCTAAGGGTGCCATCGAAGACTAGCTAAAGACAAGCCAAAGACTAGCTAGAGGCAAAACAGTCCCTAGACTTTCCATGCATACACAAAAATTGTGTAATGAATCCAAGTTGTAATTGGGGCCACACCTTGTTGTATTCAGCTATTGGCTTTTGAACTTTTGATCAAAGCCGAATAGCTGAGGGGCTACTGTTGGGGTGTGTCATATGTTGGGGACCTCCACTATCATGTTTAGGGCCCAATTACGTAGCCTAGGTCTCACCAAATAATATTTAGGGGTTTGTTGGTGGTCCTTAACTCCCATTTCTAACCGCCAACTTTCATATAAAAACTGCTAAAATAAACGCCAAACTTAGAATTAGGGCTTATAATTATTCAATTCCACGAGTTTTGGTGATTTACCATTTGTAATAGGACATGTCGGAATTACATAGAAAACATGCCCAAAGTCTACAAGAAACACAACATTATAGACATCCGACATGAGCCCAAGGAGAGAAGGCCCACTACCGATCCAAACCAAGGCCTAACAAGGTGGAGAACAAGATCAAATCCAGATCAAACTAGCTCCAATTGGCATGAAACCTCCACAGGGCCACTCTAGAAGACCAAATAATATCTCTCGACAAAATTGGACTCAAGGTGGGCCAACAAGGGTGCGGTCGCACCCCTACTAGCTTCCCTCAGGCCCAACCTTCTCTAGATACTTCATACCGCCTCTCTATGGTCGGTTGCATGCGTATCACAGAGGAATTGATACGAAGGATGGTGGTTTGATCAAATTAGAAAGGAATCAAGGGAATATGCCATGGGATTATTCCTCCTCTCCACCTATAAAAGGAGGCCTCCCCCCTCCTCATTCAACAACACATCAAGGAGAAGAGTACCAGAGCAAGAGCAACACCATTCCATGGGCTTAGGCCCTAGCTATCTCTAGAATAGTAGTAGGGAGAGATGTGAGGGAGAATTTAGGTAAGTACCTTGATGAATACATGTGTCTCAATGGGTTTTCCCGCTAAGTGAGTATTCATGGTTCTTTTGGAGTATTTTGATTAGTTAAGCTATGCTCTTTTATTTGCTTGTGGGTTTGTCGTCCATTCTCATGGCGGATACTCTAGTAGAGGGCCTTGATAAAGACGAATAACCCTGATCGATGCTAGAGTAGTAGTCGATAGCATGGACATGGTGCCTAGCCTAGGCTACCTTCGTTTGCCTCATACTCCATGGTTGAGGGGTAGATGGCAGGTGGTGATAGCCCAGTCCATCCCTTGTAATCTCCCATGTCCGGGTATGGCGTAGAGCTAGAGGCCAGCATCACTTGGCAGAACAGGTGCGATCCGGTGCCCGAAGTAAGCAGGTAAAAGTAGAGTTTATCTATCCTTAGACCCTAAATCCATAGGAATCCTTCTCTACCCTTATTAGCTATCCTTGTGTTGTCCTTGAACAAATTAGCTAGAAGAAATACTTCCATTCCCTGTGGAAAATATGATACCTTGAATACTTCTGGTGAAGTGCTACAACAGTACTTCCATACGCATGCAAATTATTTCTGTATGCATTAAGAAATACCAACAGGATCATTTGTAGGCTTTAGTGGCATTTTTTATAAATACAAGTCTCCTTCATGGGTCCATTTGCGACCCATAGTGATGTTTCTATATATACAAACCCCAGTGAGGGGCATGAAGAGAATCTCCTCTCCCACCTCCCCTATAAAAGGGGAGAGAGGAGGTGGAGAGGGTGAAAGGTCCTAATATGGCTAGAGGGGGGTGAATAGCCTATTTAAAAATCTACAAACCAACTAGAGCAATTTGATTAGTATGACAAATAGGGAAAAACAAACTTGTTCTAGCTCTACAAGGGTTGCAAGCCACCTATCCAACAATTCTAGTTACAATGGTCACTAGACAGACAATTTACTAAGTCACTACTCACTAAGAGCTCTCACACTTGTTACACTAAAGAGCTCCACTAGATGAACTTAAGCTACAAAGCAAGCTCTCAATTCTAGCTACACTAAAGAGCTTACTACAACTAGTTTGCGGGTATGTAAATGAGTAGGTAAAGTGATTATACCGCCACGTAGAGTAGTGAACCAATCACAAGATGAATACTAACTCAATCACCAGGAGAATACCAAAGGGCAAGAGACAACCAATTTTCTTCCAAGGTTCATGTGCTTGCCAACACGCTACGTCCCCATTGTGTCGACCAACACTTAGTGGTTCGGCGGCTAAGAGGTGTTTCATGAACCTCATCCACACACTTGAACACCGCAAGAACCTACCCACAAGTGAGGTAACTCAATCACACAAGCAATCCACTAGGGTTACCTTTTGGTGCTCCACCGGGGAAGGTACAAGTCCCCTCACAATCATCGGGAGATGGCCGTTACGAACAATCACCAACTCGTGCCAATCCTCCTCCGCTGCACCAAGCCGTCTAGGTGGTGGCAACCACTAGGAGCAACAAGCGAATCCTACAGCAAAACACGAACACCAAGTGCCTCTAGATGCAATCGCTCAAGCAATGCACTTGGATTCTCTCCCAATCTCACAAAGATGTTGAATCAATGATGGAGATGAGTGGGAGGGCTCTGTTCTCTAAAAATTCAAGGTGACTAGAAGCGCCGGTTAGATCAACCGGTCGCAGGACCCCAGCATTCGATCGCACGATGCACGCCACGTGGCCCCTGCTTCAAATGTTGATCGTCCGATCTCAACGGTCATCAGTACATTTAAGTTATGACTGGATGCACTATAGTGTAGGACCAGACACACAGTGCCTAGCATCCGGTCAGTTCTAGTAAGGTACCAGTCGTGACTAGCCATGTCTGGTCATGCCTGACCGGACTTGCCCAGCGTCCGGTCACTCACCGTCTTCTCTGTGCACCGCCACATCAGTAGGACCCGATGTTGAATAGTGTTCAGCTAGAGTCAGGTCACCTACGTCTGGTCAAGAGACCGAGGGCGGCCTTCACTACATGCCATTGACCGGACACAGGACCCCAATGTTCGGTCACTGTGTGACCAGCGTCCGATGCACTCTGTGAAACCCTGTCTTTTCTGTACAGGGTGCCGGTGGCAGTGTCGGACTGTCTGCACTTTACGGGTGGACACTCCACTGGTGAAGTTTCAAACTTTTGCTCCCAAGTGCTAAACACAATGTGTATCACCTTTGTGCATGTGTGTTAGCATATTTTCATAAAGCATTTTCAAGGGTGTTAGCTTTCCACTAGATCCTAAATGCATATGCAATGAGTTAGAGCATCTAGTGGCACTCTGATAACCGCATTTTGATACGAGTTTCACTCCTCTTAATAGTACGGCTATCAATCCTAAATGTGATAACACTCTCTAAGTGTTTGGTCACTAAACCAAAAAGCTCCTATTAATTTCACCTTTTCTGTTCTTTTCCAAGTCCAAGCACTTAGATCATCACCATGCCATCAACATCATCACGTCATGATCTTCACATGCTTAATCACTTGGAGTAGTGCTACCTATCTCATAATCACTTTGATAAACTAGGTTAGCACTTAGGGTTTCATCAATTCACCAAAACCAAACTAGAGCTTTCAATCTTCCCCTTTTTGGTAATTGATGACAACCCTTACACAAAGATATGAATTGAAATTTAATTGAATCCATGTTGCTTGCCCAAGAATATTTACCTTGTGTAAAAGGATATGGACAAGTTTCATGAACCCCAAACAGTAGCAATTACTCCCCCTACATATGTGCTAAGAGTTTGGATTGTACCTTGCACATATGCTTAGATAGGAAATATAGGAGACAATGTCTACCGAATGATGCTAAGGTATAAAAGATGGACCTTTGAAGCGTGATACCAATCGAAGTGCACTAATATACCATCCTTAGCACCATTAGTAACTAGACATACACAAAAACTATAATACCCCGTGAGGTCAACATTAGAAGTAAGGGTCTAGTTTTCATAATGTGAACATGAGTCTAGTTACTTAACCTATGCATGCTAGTTTTTTATTTCATCATTCAAACCTACAACTAGCATACACCACACAAGCATGGATATTGAAATTTAAAACTTGTGCCATGCAAGCAAATATATGAAATGCATATTCAAATTCAACATACAAGTTTATGAGCTTGCTCCCCCTACTTGTGTACACTGTTGATTGACCCCCTTACAATGTCATTTCATTTATTTGCTCCCCCTATCTTACTATCTTTGTGAATTTCTCTCCCCCTTTGTCAACAATTAGCACAAATTTAGATAGGTTGGGGTGAAACCATGTGAAGTGAGGATCATTTTCCCAATTTGGTTCAATCTAGATCACTTGCAAAAGATATTTAACTTGGTTTGATCCAAGGACAAGCTTCTTCACACCTCCAAATAAGGGTTATCTTGTACCATGTTGAGTTAAACACTTAGAGCACATTTTCTAGATCAAACACTAAGTTTACAAGCCCACAAACATGTCATATCCTACCACTAGATCATTTCAAGCATACAAGCAATAGTCGTACCATACAAGCATCAAATTCATGTGATTTTCATGAATGAGCCTAAGACATGATAGGAATGACTAGATGCACTAAATAGGTCCTTAGCAATGGATGAATGACATGTCAATCAACTTTACCTTGCTTTGCTCGAAGGAGAGGCATGTCATATAATGAGGGTGCATCAACACATATTTGAGAAGTCAAGTATGTTCAATTCATTCCTTATCTTGCAAAACCTCTTCTCATCAAGTGGCTTGGTGAAGATATCAGCAAGTTGATCTTTGGTGCCCACACTCTCAATGCAAATGTCCCCTTTTTGTTGGTGATCCGTTATGAAATGGTGGCGGACATCAATGTGCTTTGTTCTTGTATGTAGAACCAGATTATTGGTTAACTTGATTGCACTCTCATTATCACATAGCAATGGAACTTTCTTGAACTTGATTCCAAAGTCACTCAAAGTGGCCTTTATCCAAAGTATTTGTGCACAACAACTACCGGCAGATATGTATTCAGCTTTGGTGGTTGATAATGCAACACTATTTTGTTTCTTTGATGACCATGAAACAAGTGATCTTCCCAACAATTGACATATGCCTGAGGTGCTCTTCCTTTCAACCTTGCATCCCACATAATCCAAGTTAGAGTAACCAACTAGCTCAAACTTTGCTCCTTTGGGATACCACAAACCAACATTTTGTGTATGCTTCAAGTACCTCAATATTCTTTTTGTTGCCTTCAAATGACTTTCTCTTGGTGAGGCTTGAAATCTTGCACACATGCATACACTAAACATGACATCCGGCCTTGATATAGTCACATAGAGTAGGCTTCTAATCATAGACCGATACATCTTTTGATCCACCATGTTGCCACTAGCATCACTATCCAAGCTTCCATTTGTCCCCATCGGTGTACTAATAGCTTTAGCATCATCCATTTCAAACTTCTTGAGCATGTCTTTGATGTACTTGCCTTGACTCACAAATGTGTCATTCTTCAATTGCTTGATTTGAAGACCAAGGAACTAACTAAGCTCTCCAATCATGGACATCTCAAACTCACTTGTCATCATCTTGCCAAACTCCTCACAAAAATCTTGATTGGTTGACCCAAATATGATATCATCAACATAGATTTGCAATACAAACATGTCATTTCGAAGCTTCTTGGTGAAGAGAGTGGTGTCAACCTTTCCCATCTTGAATCCCTTAGAGTAGGAAATCCCTCAATCTCTCATACCATGCTCTTGGTTCTTGTTTCAATCCATACAAAGCCTTTCTCAACTTGTAAACATGGTTGGGTTTCTTTTCATCTTCAAAGCCGGGAGGTTTCTCAACATACACAAGCTCATTGATGTACCCATTGAGAAATGCACTCTTCATATCCATTTGATACAACTTGATGTTGTGGGCACAAGCATAGGCTAGCAAGATACTAATTGCTTCCAATCTTGCAACCGGGGCATATGTTTCTCCAAAGTCAAGACCTTCAACTTGAGTGTAACCTTGAGCCACTAATCTTGCTTTATTCCTTATTACTATCCCATCTTGACCTTGCTTGTTCCGAAAGATGTACTTGGTTCCAATTACATTATGATCCATAGGCCTCTCAACTAATTCCCATACTTGATTTCTCTTGAAGTTGTTTAGCTCTTCATGCATAGCATTGACCCAATCAACATCCTTCAAAGCTTCATCTATCTTCTTAGGCTCAATGGATGACACAAATAAGAAATGTTCACAAAATGATACCAATCTAGATATTGTTTGTACACCTCTAGAAATATCACCAATTATAGAGTCCAATGGACTCTTGCGACATTGGTTGGTTGGAGCACTTGCACTTGATTGCTTGCATTTGATCGATCATTTGGTTGAGATGATGAACTAGCCACTTGTTGTTGATCTTGCACTTTGTCAACACTAGCACTTGCTTGACTTTGATCTTGAGAAACACTAGCTTGTATATTTGAGTTAGAAAGCACTTGATTCTTGTCATCTTCAACATCAATCACCTCTCTAGGTCTTATATCACCAATACCCATGTTCTTCATTGCATTGACTAATTGAGTGCCTCTCACATCATCTAGATTCTCATCTTGCTCTTGGGAACCATTTGTTTCATCAAATTCCACATCATGAACTTCCTCAAGAGTACCACTAGCCAAATTCCAAACTCTATATGCCTTGCTAGTAGTGGAGTAACCAAGCAAGAAACCTTCATCACATTTCTTTTCAAACTTGCTCAATCTAGTGCCTTTCTTCAATATGTAGCATTTATAACCAAAAACCTAAAAGTATGCTATGTTGGGCTTTCTTCCATTCAATAGCTCATAAGGTGCCTTCTCCATCATGGGGTGACAATAGAGTCGGTTGCTATGGTAGCAAGCCATGTTGATTGCTTTGGCCCAAAATGAATGACTCACATTGTACTCACTCAACATTGATCTTGCCATGTCAATCAAAGTTCCTTTCTTTCTTTCAACTAGGCTATTTGATTGAGGAGTGTACTTGGCCAAGAATTAATGCCTAATTCCAAACTCATCACACAAATCATCCACTCTTGTTTTCTTGAACTCACTTCCATTGTCACTTCTCACTTTCTTGATGGTTGTTTCAAACTCATTGTGAATGCCCTTGACAAATGATTTGAATGTTGCAAACACATCACTTTTGTCCATAAGAAAGAACACCCATGTGTATCTAGTGAAATCATCCACAATCACAAATCTATATTTGTTTCCACCAATGCTAGTGTATGTGGTTGGTCCAAACAAGTCTATGTGCACCAACTCTAATGCCTTAGATGTGCTCATCATGCTCTTCTTAGGATGTGTGTTACCAACTTGCTTTCTGGCTTGACATGCACTACATAGCTTATCCTTCTCAAATGTGACATCTTTCAAGCCTCTAACTAAGTCATGCTTGATCAACTTGTTTAATTGTTTCATTCCAACATAACCAAGCCTTCTATGCCATAACCAACCCATGCTAGACTTAGTGAGCAAACATGTTGACAATTGAGCTTCTCTAGCATTGAAATCAACCAAGTATAGATTCTCATATCTAAATCCTTTGAATATCAAGTTAGAGCCATCTACACTTATGATCTCTACATCATCCACACCAAATATGCACTTAAAACCAAAATCACACAATTGAGCTACCGATAATAGGTTGAAATTCAAGCTCTCTACTAGTAGCACATTGGAAATGCTCAAGTCATTGGATATTGCAATCTTACCAAGCCCTTTGACCTTGCCTTTGCCATTGTCACCAAATGTGATACTATCAATCCCATTGCTCTTATTTTCATTGATTGAATTGAACATTCTTGGATCACCGGTCATGTGTTGTGTGCACCCACTATCAAGCACCCAATGCCTTCCTCCGGCTTTATAATTGACCTATAAAAGAAGATCAATTCTTTTTAGGTACCAAACTTGCTTGGGTCCTTCAAGGTTAGTTACCAAGGTCTTTGGCACACAAATGGCCTTCTTCTTTGGGCCCACAAATGGTGTACCAATGAACTTAGCCTTCACACCATTGGCACCCTTAACAAGCATATAACAAGAATCAAATCTAATTGAGGATACATTAGGTTGCTTGTTCTTGTTAGTCTTGCAATATTGCTCTATATGCCCAACTTGCTTGCATCTATTGCAAAACCGACCATTGCCCTTCACAAAGCTAGCTTTGGGAGTGACAAAGGCTGCCTTGCCTTTCTTGGGGGTATAGCCTAGTCCCTCTTTGTTGAGAGAAAATCTTTGGCTACTCAAGCACTTTAGCAAGCAGGGCATCTCCACCATAGGCATTGCCTAAGGCACGAAGTGAGCTCATTCACCTCCTTCTTGAGGGTCTCATTTTCCACCATTAGTGAGGCATCACTCAAAGGTGAAGTTGAAGTAGAAGTGCTACAAGAAGGGTTAGTGGGAGCAACTACAATGGGCTTATAAAAAGATTCATCAATAATATCACATGTTAGTCCCACATCACAAGACACGATCACTTGCTCCTTCTTGGCTTCCTCCATTTTGACTTGCTCAATGAGAGAAGAGTGAGCCTTTTCAAGCTTAGAGTGAGTTTTGCTAAGCTTTTCATGGGCTTCTAATTGCCTCTCATGAGTGGCTTTGAGTTCATCAAGAGATTGCTCAAGAAATTTGACTTTCTTGTGCAATTCTTTGCACTCCTTTCTCTTCATCTCAAAGCAAGTGTGCACTTGCTCACACATGTCCATGAGCTCCTCCTTGGTGTACTCCTCCTCATCATCATCACTCCTAAAAGCATCACTTTCACATTCATCATCATCACTCACATCATATTTTACCTTGGTAGGCTTTGCCACGAGGCATGTTGATGGAGTGTCGAAGATGGAGGGCTTGTTGATGGCGATGCCTGCTAGTGCTTTCTTGATAGATTTCTTGCCATCATCACTAGAGTCATCACTATACGAAGAGCCATCGCTATCCTAAGTGATCACATGGCCTCCATCCTTCTTCTTCTTTTGAAAGGTCATCTTCTTCCCCTTCTTTTCTTCCTTGTCCTTCTTATGCTTCTTCTGCTCATCCTCATCATTGTCACTATTATAGGGACAATCTGCTACCACATGATCGGGGCTCTTACAATTATAGCATCTTCTCACATATTCTTTGCTTTTGGTGTGATCTCTTCTCTTTCTTGCACCATAACCCTTCTTCTTCATGAATTTGCCCATCTTGCGCACAAAGAAAGCCATAGCTTCATCATCAATATCACTAAGATCATTATCATCACTTGATTCTTTCTTGGACTTGCCCTTGTTCTTGGATGATGAGCTAGCCTTGAATGCTACACTCTTCTTTTTCTTGTCTTCATCTTCCTTCTTGTCATCCTTGTCAACCCCCTCCCTTTCCACACGGTATGTCTCTTGTGTCATGACATCACCTAGTACTTGGTTAGGGGTAATCTCCTTCAATCCTCCTCTTATGATAAGCAATCTCAACATCTCAAATCTTGGAGGTAGGCACATCAAGAACCGATGAGAGACATCATCATCATTGATCTTTTTTCCCAATGCCTTCAAATCATTGACAATTACTTGCAATCGATGGAACATCTCCAGAATGCTCTTATCTTCCTTCATCTTGAAGCTTGTCAATTTGTCCTTGAAGAATATACAACTTGGCACTCTTCACCGCTGGTGTGCCCTCATATGTTTCCTCCAATCTCTTCCATGCCTCATTAGCTCTCTCACAATCCTTGATTTGCTCAAACATCTTGGAATCAATGGCATTGTATATAGTGTTGAGAGCCATTGTATTGCATTGCTTGTTGGTCTTGTCTTGGTTGGTGAGATTGTCGGGATCAATGATAGCATAGTCACTCTCGGTCACATCCCATACTTGATCATTGATTGAACCAAGATACATTCTCATCTTTCTTTTCCAATAATTATAGCTTGTGCCATCAAAGAACGGTGGTTTGCCCCCCACATGGTTGAACACAACTTGAGCCATAATTTAACATCGAGGTTGTTAAGCCTTCAATCAAACGGTGACCACGGCTCTGATACCACTTGAAAGGTCCTAATATGGTTAGAGGGGGGTGAATAGCCTATTTAAAAATCTATAAACCAACTAGAGCAATTTGATTAGTATGACAAATAGCGAAATGCAAACTTGCTCTAGCTCTACAAGGGTTGCAAGCCACCTATCCAATAATTCTAGTTACTATGATCACTAGACACACAATTTACTAAGTCACTACTCGCTAAGAGCTCTCACACTTGCTACTCTAAAGAGCTCCACTAGATGAACTTAAGCTACAAAGCAAGCTCTCAATTCTAGCTACACTAAAGAGCTTGTTACAACTAGTTTGCAGGAATGTAAATGAGTAAGTAAGGTGATTATACCGCCGTGTAGAGGAGTGAATCAATCACAAGATGAATACTGACTCAATCATGGGAGAATACCAAAGGGCAAGAGACAACCAATTCTCTCCCGAGGTTCACGTGCTTGCCAACATGCTACGTCCCCGTTGTGTCGACCAACACTTGGTGGTTCGGTAGCTAAGAGGTGTTTCACGAACCTCGTCCACACACTTGGACACCATAAGAACCTACCTACAAGTGAGATAACTCAATGACATAAGCAATCCACAAGGGTTACCTTTTGGCGCTCCATTGGGGAAGGTACAAGTCCCCTCACAATCACTAGGAGATGGCCACAAACAATCACCAACTCATGCCAATCCTCCTCCGCTGCACCAAGCCATCTAGGTGGTGTCAACCACCAGGAGCAACAAGCGAATCCCGTAGCAAAACACGAACACCACGTGCCTCTAGATGCAATCACTCAAGCAATGCACTTGGATTCTCTCCCAATCTCACAAAGATGTTGAATCAATGATGGAGATGAGTAGGAGGGCTTTGGCTAAGCTCACAAGGTTGCTTTGTCAATACAAATGGCCAAGAGAGTGAGCTTCAGCCGGCTATGGAGCTTAAATAGAGAGCCCCCATGAATAGAGTCGTTGGCTCTCTATTTTCTGAAAAGTCGGGGTGACCAGATGTGCTGGTCAGATCGATCGAACATAGGACCCCAGCGTCCGGTTGCACGATGCACGCCATGTGGCCCCTGCTTCAAATGCTGATCGCCCAATCTCTACGATCATCAGTACATTTAAGTTATGACCGGACGCACTACAGTGTAGGACCAGACGCACAGTGCCCAGCGTTCGGTCACTTCTAGTAAGGTACCAGTCATGACCGGACGCGTCCGGTCATGCCCAACCAGACTCGCCCAATGTCCGGTCACTCATCGTCTTCTCTGTGCACCGCCACATTAGTAGTACCAGACGCTAAATAGTGTTCAGCCAGAGTTCGGTCACCTGCGTCTGGTCAAGAGACTAAGAGGCGGCCTTCACTATGCGCCACTGACCGGACGTAGGACCCCAGCGTCCGGTCATTGCGTGACCAGCGTCCGGTGCACTCTGTGAAACCCTGTCTTTTCTGTACAGGGTGCCAGTGGCACTGTCGGACTATCCGCACTTTACGGGTGGACACTCTACTGGTGAAGTTTCGAACCCTTGCTCCCAAGTGCTAAACACAATGTGTATCACCTTTGTGCATGTGTGTTAGCATATTTTCACAAGCATTTTCAAGGGTGTTAGCTTTCCACTAGATCCTAAATGCATATGCAATGAGTTAGAGCATCTAGTGGCACTTTGATAACTGTATTTCAGTATGAGTTTCACTCCTCTTAATAGTATGGCTATCAATCCTAAATGTGATCACACTCTCTAAGTGTCTCGATCACTAAACCAAAAAGCTCCTATTAATTTCACCTTTGCCTTGAGCTTTTTGTTTTTCTTTCTCTTCTTTTCCAAGTCCAAGCACTTGATCATCACCATGCCATCAACATCATCACGTCATGATCTTCATATGCTTAATCACTTGGAGTAGTGCTACCTATCTCATAATCACTTTGATAAACTAGGTTAGCACTTAGGATTTTATCAATTCACCAAAACCAAACTGGAGCTTTCAGAGGGGCTCAGGGGCTGAACACTTGACCCTTTGCCTTCATCTCTCTTATTTGCTTTCTCACTATTCGTCCTCTCATTCTTGTTGTCTAGAACAACACACAACAAATAAACATATATTTAAATAATCCTACCCTCTTCTACCACTCATTCATGTATAACTCTGAGTGGAACTTACATTCGAATGTGTAGAACACATAATCACATATATCATATATGCAGGGATTTGATGCGTTCCTAGAATCATCCCACCTTCTCAAACAGCAGAAGCAACATTCCTAAGGACATAACTGAAAAAATATTCAAAAGTGTATGTTGCTCCATGCATTAACAACTTTGATAAAGACCATATACCCCTGGAATACCAAATATATATGAGTGTTTTCTAGTTCTTACATAAAATGATAGAGTACCTATAGTAGAAACATTCATTCATTAGAGTCCAATCATACATAAGGAAATACAAAGTCGTCAAAGGCTTCCAATGGTACAAGTCTGTAGGGCCTAGCTATAGAGTCAATGTTATCGAGGACCTCTAAGTGTAACTTTTCATGTATCCATTGGTATGCATAACAGAGAACTAAGTGGAATACACCATCCAATAGCATTGAACATCATTTATAAACTTTTTAGGTCCAGATATACATAATCTTCAATGATAGCAATACCTCCCACAAAAGGATCATACACATAGAGCTCATAAATGACGTCAGATGGACTCATTGTTTCCATGTTTCTGTATCCATAGTCTTCAACTGGAATAGTGCGTCTTGAAAATTCACCATCTTGCATATTACATTTTCTTGTAATGATTCCTCCCATTTTCATGATCGTATCAAACACATCACACAGATGGCTGCATGTGCTTGCAGAGTAGACTCCAACTTGTTTGCAGATTCTTTTTACCCAAAGTCATGTCGACTTCAATCTTATCTTGTATCTATTTCTTTTTCTGTTCTATGAAATATCTTAGTTCTAGTGCAATGCAAAGCGAAAGAATCATACACGAACCTAGAAATAATATTTTAAACTATAAATATTTTTTGTTTGCTTCTTTATCATGGTCCATGATCAACAGAAAACATAGAACTCACCATCCCTCTGAAATGGCGGATTTGCAAGAATTAACCTTTTGTACGTCCAATATCTTGGAAACTTGCCATGATCAATGTTCCTGGATGATTTTAGAGCTTGTGAGAATGACTTTTTCAGCTTGCGTATGCCAATCAGTTTTCTTATTCCTAGTTCTGTAGAGATTATAAAATTCTTTTAGCTTAACAGCTTTTAAATGAGTTGATTACATCTACAACCAGTAACCAACAAAATAGAAACTATAAATCGAAGAATTCACACAATAAAATAATAAGATCTGCATAATGTTAGAAACTACATCATATACCTGAATAAGCTCAATGCATTTCATAGTAAGAGTCCAAATGACATGGTATTGGCTACAGTTGCTGAAGCACCCTCTAAAACATAGTTGCAGGACCATCGAACTAGTGGTTAACTAAACCAACAAATGGAAAAAGAATGGCAGCTTGTCTAAAAACAACAGAATAACTGTGCATGCATCAAACCTATCTCAACAGAAATGGAGAGTTCTCCATAAGTCTTAGCAAAAAGAATAATTTTATATCTAACCTGAAAGAGTTTTAAATGCTTACCGAAGCTCCGGCCACATCAGCACGTGTCTTTATCAAACCTACAGGGTTGTATCAGTATATGAAGTAAAGCAGTTGACTTCAAATGATATCACATAATGAGATATGATAAACCATCAGCCTATTCGCTTGCTCGTATACGATCGTGGATTATAAGCTAGAACAGTATTTTTGTCTCACACCAAACCAGCCAGCAGTAAATAATCCACGATAGTTTACGACGAAACGAACATGCTGCATACTTTTGCTAGGTGTCCTCATTCTTAATCTAGGTAGCTTTTTCTAGCTTCAAATTCTTCATCTAATTCCTTGTTTCTTTTTCCTTGCACTGCCCTTTTAAAATGCTTTAGGAACCGGATGATGTCAAAATCAGATTTCAGGTGGTCTTTAAATCACTATTGAAACTCACTTAATTGTGTGCTTCTCATTCCCAATGTGAAAACATCCCTCATGTGACATTAGGCCCAATTTTTCCTTGAACTTGTAGATGCTATCTAACCAGCAAGAACAAACTTCAGTGCACAAGGACTACAGGCTGCAGCCGCCGGTTGCGTTGCATCTCAGACGAGGACGTCGATTGTGTTGCTATCTTGGACGAGGACGTCGATGCACTGCACGACGACTACAGGCGGCACGAGCGCTATGCCGCTTCCTAGCTATGGCACGAGCATGACCTGATAGCGGTGGCGCGCAGCAACACAACCGGCGCCAAAATATTCCTGTGGCCACACATCCCCCGCCAAAACCAAACACCAAGTGCTAAAATGTGTTCCTTTCCCATCCATAAATGGGTCTTAGCTGGTCTGTTCTTGTCTAGGCTGTGCAGGCTTCCCACAAGGAGAGGAGAGCTGTCCAGCAGCAGTCAGATCGTGAATGGATGGCATCGGGCTGACGAACTACAGAGAATCTGGATTGCATTTGCGGTGCCCGTGAGTCAATCAGTGTAGCTAACACTGCCGATTCATTCCACGACTCAGATGAAGCATGTCACAACCAGCCTTTCTCCATGCATTCGGCAGTGGATAGATAAAGCAAGTGGATGTATTCAATGAAGTGGATGAAAAATTGAATGACCATGCATGCAAGGACAATATAAATTGTAGGTGTACTTTGCATGCAAAAAGTTACTACGGTAGGGGGTTTACATCAATGTGCTTTCACGTGTCCTTTACATGAAAAAGTTACTATGACAGGAGGAATTTATATCACATGTGCCTTCTCTTTTTACATTAATGAATTTACTATCAATAGCACTGGTAGAGAACCGAGCTTTACTCCCGGTGGGGAACCCCCTCTAGTCCCGGTTCCCCACCCGGGAGCAAGCATCCGGGACTAAAGGGGGGGTCCTTTAGTCCCGGGTCAGGAACCGGGACTAAAGGAGGACCTTTAGTCCCGGTGGGTAACACCAACCGGGACTAAAGGTGCCTCCTGACATGCCACGATGGCCGGCACCTTTAGTCCCGGTTGGTAATACGAACCGGGACTAAAGGTTTTTTTCTTTTTTCTTTTCTTTTCATTTTTTTGTTTTCTTTTCAAAATAGGTTTTCGAAGTCGTATTGTACGCTGCTAATTATACATTTATACGCGCATATAGTATGTTTCGGTTCAAGCACAATGAACGTATTAAATCACACAATTCAAGCATAGAAATATATATATATATATATATATATATATATATATATATGCATGCATGCATCATATATATATTTACATGCATGCATGCATATGTGTATTTTACATTATATTATTTCATGTGCATATATTACAAAAGATTGCATTACAGTTGTTGTGACATAACAAGTTTCCTCTCATCCTCTAGCTTGGCTTCAATGGCAGTGTTGGGTCGAAGTAGAACTCGCCCTTGGAATCGATGACCTGCTCATTAAAAAATCCGGCTATAGACTCTTGAATTGCTTTGATTTGGTCTTGCCGTATGACCTTTTCCTCCAACCATCGAGTCTACAGGTTTGAATTAAAGGAAAATAAATTAATATATGTACATATATATATAAAGACATAGTAACACAATCAATAATAATAATTAAATGAATATATAGTGTATTTTTAACGTACTTTGAGTCTCTCTGTAGGAGTTCTTTGGGAGAGCACCTTGATAAACTTGCAAACATAGTAACCACAGTAGTTGTTCCCCTGTTCCTGCCTCAGACACCACTTTACGAGAAAAAGATTTGTCATCCAATCTGGTGATCCGGTGAAAGCTATATGTTTAATTAATAAAGATGATGCGATTCAGGGGACTTACTTTCAAAGGGATTACATTCAGTGGCGCTTTGCATTTTTCCATGTGTTGCTTCTCAATAAAGGTTTTCCAAACACTGCCCAATAAAAAATTTGCCACGTCATCAGATATAGTTAATCATCATGTTTGTGTGTATATATAGTTGCTAGAGATCCCGAAATTACCTCTGGATAATATCTATCATATCTTGGTAGTCTTGTTGTGGTTTTCTCATCGAGTCATAGATTATCAAGTGACTTTTCACCAGATCGATGTCCATCAATATCCAGTGATTGCTGCATGTGTTTATAGGATATAACGCATAACACTCATTAATTAACTAGAATCAACATATGAGCCATTAAGGATATGATCGACATGATTAACACTCACTTGAAGTTATAGGGAAAGAGTATATCCTTCTTGTGGCGTTGGTTCACTAAGAAGTTCATGAGGTTACTCTCTGACTCAGACTTCCAATTAGTCTTTGGAGTAATTGGGTCTTTGAATACTATATGGGGATCAACAAAACCAATTTCATTGCAGCCTTCCTTTCTGAGCTCTGTCATTGTAAATCTGCATATATAGTACTTGTTAGGATAATTTATATGCATATACACACATATGATGAGTTTAATAATAGATCGAAAGAATTATTACTTACAGGCAATAGCAGCTAATGATAACTTTGTCCAGAGAGGTCAGGTGGCATAGTTGATGAAATTCTGCAAAGTCAACATACATAACATCATCGCCACGGAACCAATGTTCGTCTCTAATTCTGACACCAACGCAGAAGTCTCCACTGGTAGACGCCTGCATGTACCACTTGTTTAGCAGGTACATTTGCGTCCCCAGATCAGATAAGGCTTGAGGGTTGTATAGACTCTGGCCTAGTACAAATTTTTTCTTCCAAATATCAACCTCCGCCGCACTCTCAATGTTTCCATCACCAAACATCTGGTAAAGGTCGAGACCAGTCTCATCAAGAAATTCACCAAGGTGATCCAAATCGACATCCGGAGGTATGTTTGCCTGATGCATTAATCCTAAATTCGAACCATATTCATTACCAACAACTAGCGGGGGGATTGATTGGTGCGCTTGTTGTCCGAGTTGGGCAACTCCTTTCCCTGCCCGCTTCTTTTTCTGTGCCGCCTCAATTGACTTGGTGAGAGTGCGGTCATAGTCTGATAACGTTGATTTGGACGGCTTACGAGATTCCCGCTGTTGTTGCTGGTAAGAAGTCACCTTTTTTCTTAGAATATCTGGAGCTACGAAGAAGTACGGTTTCTCCGGGTTTCTCCTTGCTTCTTGATTCATTTTAAGTTTGTCATAGAATCTAGACATGTCTTTTTTATATGCATCAGTTCCTTCTTCCTTCTCTTCAGATATTATTTTGGGAATAGCCCTTGGTTTCACGGTGGCTTTCTTTGCAGGCGGGGACTGGTTCTTCGTTTGAGGGGCTGGCCTCTTGCTAGGCTTCTTGGTAGGCGGGGGCGGGGGAGGCGTTGGAGACCTCCTTGGAGGTGTTGGCAGCGGCAGTTGGAGACCTCCTTGGAGGTGGCGGCTGCGGCGTTGGAGACCTCCTTGGAGATGGTGTGGATGCAGCCTCGTCTTCCAACACAATGTCATCGTACAGAGCACTATGATGATCTGGCGATTGAACAATTGGATTTAGGTTGGGGGAGGATCTGCTACAAAAAAAGGAATGACATATTATTATGAGCAGATTGTTAATTATTTAAGCCCCAATACAAATTAATGATGTAGTGTTTTCATCCGCACGTACCTATGGTGAGGTAGTTCAGGAGGAGGTGGAGCCGACATCCCTGGAATGATGATGTAGCGCTTGCGCCATAGAATGAATGTCTTCTCCGCTTCTCCTAGAGTCTTCTCGCCATCACCTCCAGGAATGTCAAGAGGCAAATCACTAAAACCTTTTTCAGCTTTATCTACCGAGATGGTAGCATATCCTTCTTGGATTATATTCCCATGAATCCTTGGTGTCTTGGTTCGGTCGATAGGATTAACAAGACCGATAGCCACCTTGATTGTGGAATTCTCCTTCGGAATGTGTAGCTCACACGTTGTACAAGGTTCAGTGACGTCATCCACAGGGAAGCGCAGTCCTGTGTCCCCTTGATTTGGTATCTCCAGTGGAAGCGCAGCTGCTTTTCAACTGAACAGATTGGCTAATGTTGATTCCTGGCTCTGATGCCTGCTTGCTTGCACTCACTGCTATTTGCACTTGCCTTCTGATTTCCTCCTGCATTCTCGCTTCAAGGTTTTTTTCCCGCTCCTGTGCTTCACGCACCGCTTCCTCCAACCTCTGGAGCCGCTGTGCCTCTTCTTCCTTCTTTCTCTGGCGACTTCTGTAGGAAGGTCTGTCCTGAGGGAATCCATGCTCCCACGAGACACTTCCTTTGCCTCTAGTTCGGCCACCATGTTCAATAGTCCCGATGGCGTATGTCAGCTCATCCTTCTCTCTGTTGGGCCTGAACGCACCACTAGCAGTAGCTCTCTGAGCATAAAACAATCTTTCTGCTGCTTCTTGCAGTCTTGCGCCATAAACGCACTTCCCTGTCTCCTGGTCTAGTGTTCCCCCATGAGCGAAAAACCAATTCTTTGCACGTTCTCCCCACTCGAGTGATTCTGGTCTGATACCCTTGGCAAGAAGGTCTGCTTCCATTTTGTTCCACTTCTTAATGGCAGTCGGGTAGCCACCTGATCCCAAGGTATGGTGGTATGTCTTCTGTTGGGCATTACGTTGGTTCTTTATCACCCGACTCACACCCTCTTCCGAAGTCTTGTACTGTACAAACTCATCCCAATAGGGCCTCTGCTTTGAGATCGGGCCTGGGACAGTAAAATCTGGTGCTATGTTCTTCTTGACATACGTCGTGTATAGGTGTTTCTTCCAAGTCTGAAACTGGGTGGCCATCTTCTTCATTGCCCAATCCCTAACTCGCTCCTTCAATTCATCACCATCTATTATATCATCATAACCATCTGTTTGGAGCGTGAAATGTACCAAGACATCATTCCAAATTAACGCCTTGTCACGATCGGAGACAAAACTGACATGAGGAGCATTGGTCTTCTTCTTCCATTCACGGGTACTAATCGGGAGCCGGTCCCATACAAGGTAACCACAGTGGTGCACAAATTTCATTTTATTCGGCCCCCCCCGGTTCTCCTGTATCCACATTGAACTCCGAGATGATGAAGCGGCCCTCCAATGGCTTTTTGGGACCTCGAACATTTTTACTCTTCGTTGTAGTTGTTGATGTCGATCCAGAGGGCTACAAAACATAAACATTATTTTTAATGTCATGAGCACACATAAGACATATGATAATATATATAGCTAATAATAAAAAATATATACTTGGCCAATATGTTGTTGCTCATTTTGTTCAAGAGCTAAGTACTGACTCCCGTCATCTGCATCCTCTTGCACGTTATTTTTAGCACCATCATCGCCGGCAACTTGAGTGCCAGTGTTGATCAAATTCATCATCAACTCCTCCTCATCCATGTTTCTCGGGTCGGCCATCTAGCTTCAAAAAACAAAACCAATATATAGTACGTCAAATCTTTGCTTACATGCGTAAAATCTACGAACAATATGCATTATTAAATCTTGCCCCTCGGTCACGGACGCAATTCGCCACACTAGGACGAACTACGTCGGTACTAGGGCGAATTAGGGCTATACATAAACGGCCGAGGGCAAATTGCGTCGGTGACTAGGGCGAACCACGTCGGTGACATCAACAGCGCGGTTCGCCCTGGTGTGATTGTTTAGCATTAACGATAACGATAATACGAATGTTGATCAACTAGGCCACGAGAAAGGGCGGTGTGACAAGAGTGGCGGTGCTCCACTCCGCCGTATATATGTCTGTACACATGGGTGAACGAGGGCGGCGGTGCTCCAGCCGTATACATAGAAACGCATGGACGAACGAGGGCGGCGGTGCTCCGCGACATATATATACATGCATATGAATACAAATGACGTATATATACGTGTCGGCGCGGTGGCCGGTGTGCTGACGACGACGACGTGAGGCGGGCCGGCGTGCTGACGACGACGACGACGTGAGGCAGGGCCGGGGCGGTGTCGGTGCGTGATGTTGTGATCCTATGTACCATGTGAACCATGTAGTCATTCATCATATGAGAAAATTCTATGTTAATAATGTAAGTATAAGTCATTATGAAATGTAAGTATATGTGTCTTATTGCTAATATAACCATTACTATTTCCGAAATGATAAGAATTTATTTTCTTCTTCTACAGGCGATCTCTGATGCTATGATATAAAGTTTGAAGATAGTCTTCCCGGAAAAAATATGTAATGCTCATATTACTTTAGCAACATTAATATATTATATCTGTATATTCAAAGTTCACAAATGAAGAAACGTTGAAGTTTTCCTTCATTTGTCTGTAGCCATGCATGCAAGTCCAACCAAAACTGCTTACATCATCACATGTGATATTTTTTATAAACTAAAAAACGCTTAGTTTACAAACTGGGTATCAAAATTGAGTTCCTATTTGACCATTATATATCCTACAACAAATCCTTCAAAAAAAAGACCCTACATGAATATATTTGGATAAAATTTCGTTAACAAACATTGATCTATGAAGATAGAAAAAATTCTTCTATTGAAACTGCATCTTGGAATAATGGCATATCATATAGTGATGAATATATGGCGGTTGATGGGCTGGATCATTTTCAGCTTTAGTGACAACGACAATGGTTTCCAAATAATATATAGCGTGTTTATTATACAAGCCATGGATTTACATCGATCTAATTAATTTCTAAAGTAATTTCATTGGTGGTCCTTAATTAAACTTGTCATGAGTTCAGGTCCCAGTGATCTTAAAATGTATTTTAGTACCATAAAATGCAGTTTTTGATACTCTAAACTTGCTAATTTATCCATATAATATCCAAATATTCAAAACTTGCGTTAAGATATGGTTTTGAGATGTGAGCTTGACAACTCCATCTTTCTCTCTTTGGCCTCGCTCTACTGTAGGCAGAACTGGAAACAGCTGCAGCCACAGCCCAATAATCACAGCTGATCAGGTTTTTTATTTAAAATCATTTAGAGTTCCAAATATTCATTTTCAGTTCCTAGATTTTGTGATTCAAAATTTGGAATTTTCAATCGACCTCGAGCGTTGACATGGCTTACACCAAAGTTGTAGTTTTCGACGTGATCTATAACTCGGCAGTGGAGGGCTCGGGCGAATGTACAAAGAGATCGACTGAACATATCACCTCGAGCTCGGCAGTGGAGGGCCTCGGGCGCGGTGGGGCCACGGGCGCGGTGGAGGGCCTCGGGCACGGAGGAGGGCGCGGTGGAGGGGCACGGGCGCGCGCGGTGGAGGCCGCACGAGGAAGAAGAGGGCGGCGCCGGTGTCACGGAAGGCGAACGGACGCGGCGCGAGGAAGAAGAGGGCGGCGGTGTTCGACGAGGAAGAAGACGAGCGGATCGATCTGCGCCAGGCGCTGGAGGTTATATATCAGAGAGAATTACTCCCGGTGCGTATTACCAATCGGGAGTAAAGGTACCTTTACTCCCGGTGCGTGTTACCAACCGGGAGTAAAGGTATACCTTTACTCACGGTTGGTAACACGCACCGGGAGTAAAGGATTGTTTTTGGCGGGCCACGAAACTGCAGCCCACCTTTACTCCCGGGTGGGCTTCCCACCCGGGAGTAAAGGTGGCCTGCAGTTTTGTTTCCCGCCTATTTTAAGCAATAGTCTTGTTAAATACAATAGAAATGCAATAGTTTTTGTTAAATACATAGTAAATTAAATAAAAGGCATAAAATTATTTTGTTAAAAATATGAATTTTCTTTTTGTTTATTGCACATAGGAAAAATCTATAACCTAACTTTTTTTATTTTTGTTAGAATTATAAAACATAATGTAACTAATATTTATTATTTCGTTAATGCAAAAATGTAGTGTTTAATTAAAATTATTAAAACTATTGGTTTTGGACAGGAAATTTGTTTTCACATCATTTTAACGTTAATATTTTAATTTTTCATCACTCAGTATCCTAATTTACCTTTTTGAGAGAGAAATCCCACCAAATCAAACATTGATTTAATTTGAAACATGACATAATAAACATCTGAATTCACAATTATTACATAATATCTCAAACACACACTATATTAAATCACTATATCATCAAGTGGGCACAGCAGTGAACTTCTTCTTTACGTATGTCCCTTGGTTATGATCGCTTCGTAACCATGGAGTGTCCTCATCATTTACCAAGATGCTAGGGTCTTTGTTCACTTTGAAGGGCGGAATTCGGTCATCCTTTTCATATTCTTCTGACATGTCCGACTTGTCCTCAATTCCCACGATGACTCTTTTCCCTGAAAGAACTATGTGGCGCTTTGGCTCTTTGGTTGAGTCATTATCGTTTTTCCCTCTTTTTGGTTTGGTAGACATATCATTGACATAGAACACCTGATTCACATCCTTGGCAAGGACGAATGGTTCGTCTTTGTACCCAATATTACTAAGGTCTACTGTTGTCATTCCATACTCGTTGTCTACTGTTACCCCGCCTCCGGTCACCTTGACCCATTGGCACTTGAACAATGGGATCTTCAAAGTAGGTGCATATTCTAGTTCCCATATTTCATCTATGCGTCCATAATATGTCTGCTTATTCCCATTCGGGTCTGTGGCATCTATGCGGACACCACTGTTTTGGTTGGTACTCCTTTTATCTTGGGCTACTGTGTAGAATATGTTCCCATTTATCTCGTACCCTTTGTATGTGACGATATGCCATGATGGTTGCATAGCCAATAAATACAGTTGCTCATGGATGCTCTCATCACCTTGACATTTTTTTCGCAACCAACCGCCGAAAGTTTCCATGTGCTTATGCGTAATCCAAGCTTCAGTCTTCCCTGGAAACTCGGATCGTAAGAGATCCTTGTGTGTCTCAATATACGGATCTACCAAAGAGGAGTTCTGTAGAACTGTGTAGTGCGCTTTATTGAAATAATCATCATCCGTACCAATATATGTTTTCCTCCCTAGTGTCCCCTTTCCGCTTAGTCTCCCCTCATGTCTCGATTCAGGAACACCAATCGAGTCAAGGTCGGGAATAAAGTCAACACAGAACTCAATGACCTCTTCTGTTCCATAGCCCTTGGCGATGCTTCCTTCTGGGCGAGCACGGTTGTGAACATATTTCTTCAGGACTCCCATGAATCTCTCTAAGGGGAACATGTTGTGTAGGAACACAGGACCGAGAGTGAAAATCTCCTTGACTAGGTGAACTAGGAGGTGTGTCATAATATCAAAGAAGGAAGGAGGGAACACCAACTCAAAGCTGACGAGACATTGAACCACATCATTCTAGTAGTTTAGCTAGATCAGTTGGATCAATTGCCTTCTGAGAAATTGCATTGAGGAATGCACATAGCTTCACGGTGGCTAGACGTACATTTGGAGGTAGAATTCCTCTTAATGCAACTGGAAGTAATTGCGTCATGAGAACGTGACAGTCATGGGACTTTAAGTTACAGAATTTCTTCTCTGGCACATTTATAATACCCTTTATATTCGAGGAGAATCCAGATGGTACCTTGATGTTGTTTAAGCATTCAAACATGATTTCCTTCTCCTCTTTGCTTAGAGTGTAGCTAGCAGGACGTAAGTAATGGCGTCCATCATCTGTCTTCTCTGGATGCAGGTTGTCTCTTTCTCTCAAACAACGCAGGTCCTGTCGTGCTTCAAATGTGTCCTTAGGCTTTCCATACACACCCATAAAGCCTAGCAGGTTCACACAAAGATTCTTCGTCAGGTGCATCACGTCGATCGAGCTACGGACCTCCAGGACTTGCCAATAGGGTAGGTCCCAAAATATGGACTTCTTCTTCCACATGGGTGCGTGACCGTTAGCGTCTTTCGGAATAGGTTGGCTTCCATGTCCTTTTCCAAAGACGACTTTCACATCATTGACCATATCGAGTACATCCTCACCGGTTCGGTTGCGAGGCTTGGTCAGGTGGTCTGCCTTCCCTTTAAAATGCTTGCCTTTCTTTCTTACGGGGTGATTTGCAGGAAGAAATCGACGATGGCCAAGGTACACGACCTTTCGACATTTTTTCAAGAATACACCTCTAATATCACCGAAGCAGTGTGTGCATGCATTATATCCCTTGTTTGACTGTCCTGAAAGATTACTTAGAGCAGGCCAATCATTGATTGTTACGAACAACAATGCTCGCAGATCAAAGTGTTCCTGTTTGTACTCATCCCACACACGTACACCTTCTTTATTCCACAAAATGAGAAGTTCGTCAATAAGTGGTCTCAGGTACACATCGATGTCATTGCCAGGTTGCTTCGGGCCTTGGATGAGCACAGGCATCATAATGAACTTCCGCTTCATGCATAACCAAGGAGGAATGTTGTAGATACTTAGAGTAACAGGCCAAGTGCTATGACTACTGTTCTGCTCTCCAAAAGGATTGATACCATCTGTACTTAAAGCAAACCTTAAGTTTCTTGCGTCATTTGCAAACTCCGGGAATTCTCTGTCGATTGCTCTCCACTGGGACCCATCAGCAGGGTGTCTCAACATATTGTCTACCTTACGGTCTTCTTTGTGCCATCGTAACAATTTTGCATGTTCTTTGTTTCTGAACAGACGTTTCAAGCGTGGTATTATAGGAGCATACCACATAACCTTGGCAGGGATTTTCTTACGCGGACGTTCGCCCTCAACATCACCAGGGTCATCTCGCCTGATCTTATACCGCGACGCATGGCATACCGGGCATGCATCCAATTTCTCGTACTCTTTGCCACGGTACAGGATGCAGTCATTAGGACATGCATGTATCTTCTCTATTTCTAGCCCCATAGGACAGACAACTTGTTTTGCTTCGTAGGTAGTGGCGGGCAATTCATTGTACTTCGGAAGCATCTTCTTTTGGATTTTTAGTAACTCTCCAAATCCCTTGTCAGATACACCATTCTTTGCCTTCCATTGCAGCAATTCTAGTGTGGTTCCCAACTTTTTCTGCCCTGCATCACAAGTTGGGTACAACAATTTCTTGTGATCTTCTAGCATCCGCTCGAACTTGATCTTCTCCTTTTCACTTTCACATTCTCTTTGTGCGTCACGAATGACCTGACAAAGATCATCAGCCGGCTCATCTTCTGCGGCTACCTCTTCTTCAGCTTCTCCCATTGCAGTATCATTGAAGCACGCACCATCAGGAATAATATCATTGTCGTCCCATTGTTCTTCTTCACCTTCTTCCATTACAACACCGGTTTCTCCGTGCTTTGTCCAACAAATATAGTTTGGCATGAAACCCGACTTGAACAAGTGTGAATGAAGAGTCCTTGAGCAAGGATATTCCACCGTATTCTTACATATGGCACATGGGCAGCACATGAAACCGTCGCGTTTGTTTGCCTCGGCCGCACGTAACAAAGAATGCACGCCGTCAATGAACTCTTGGGAGCGGCGATCAGCATTATACATCCAATGACGGCTCATCTGCATTACATGACATAAATATCATATTAAAACCTAGATCATAATTAATTATTTATACAACATGCGTGCCACCACAAAAGATACAAATTTATGAAAGCATCGCTACAATGTAGACAATCCCAACTACCACTAAAAGAACTAAAGCTAAAATACATTTCAGGAGCACAAGGATTTCGCGACCAATCTCAACTAAAACAGACAGATCCCCCGATTGTGCAACATCTTTGGGCTTCTTCGGCTGGATCACTGCCTCATTAGCCGCCGTATCTGCCTGTTGTGCAAGATATTTTTGCACGAGTTCAACATACTCTTCCTCCCAGTAGAAGCCTGAACATCGTCCACTGCCATCCCACTGAAATTAAAACAAAAAATTAGAACTTTAATCACAACCATCATGAAAATAGGTATAAACTAACCATAATCATTAAATACGATAAAATAACTCACATTGCGATCCGGACACTTGTAGAAGATACGATCCTTGTTGGGACCCTCCTTCTTCACTCGGTACTCCATCACAATCTTCGTCTCATCACGACACTTGCCGCATGGAATGAGAGGAAGGCCCGGCCTAAGTCGCTTTGGAAACCCATGAGAGGCCGAGGACCCGGAAGCAGTTGCCATCTACTCTCTATACTCATTTTTTAATACACTATAAATTTCTCCTTTTATAAACAAATAAAATTAACAAACTATAAAATTATCTAGATCTCTAAACAATGATATTTTTAATGGTCATTGTGTTCTCGTCTTTTACTGCGGCAGGTAAGTAATTCACATGATATTTCCGCAAATTAACAGAAGAATGGGAGTGTACACACATAACAGACTACTGCGACGATATCGGGACGTGTGAATAAATAACCATCCGTACTAGTTGACCTTGCTTACGTGATCATCTCGGCGAGCATTTCTCCACCGGACGGCACCGTACTTGGCCACGGAAGAGCTCCAATTCTACGAGGAAGGGAACACGGTCTTCCACGACCGTTGCCGCTCTCCCTCGTAGAATCAAAGCTCCTCCTTGACGTCCGTTACCGCTCGGCAGAGAACATGCTCGCCGAAATGAACACGGTCCGCTAGTTCAACTAGTACGGATTTTCTATAATTTTCTAACTATTTTCTAAGTTTTTCATTTCATAAAAAGTTAAAATAAAAAGTACGGTGATTGACAGACTACTGCGACGATATCGGGACATGTGAATAAATAACCATCCGTACTAGTTGAACTTGCTTACGTGATCATCTCGGCGAGCATTTCTCCACCGGACGGCACCGTACTTGGTCAAGGAAGAGCTCCGATTCTACGAGGAAGGGAACACGGTCTCCCACGACCGTTGTCGCTCTCCCTCGTAGAATCAAAGCTCCTCCTTGATGTCCGTTACCGCTCGACAGAGAACATGCTTGCCGAGCTGAACACGGTCCGCAAGTTCAACTAGTACAGGATTTTCTATAATTTTCTAACTATTTTCTAAGTTTTTATTTATATATACTACGTTTAGGTACGGTGATTGACAGACTACTGCGACGATATCGGGACATGTGAATAAATAACCATCCGTACTAGTTGACCATTGCTTACGTGATCATCTCGGCGAGCATTTCTCCACCGGACGGCACCGTACTTGGTCAAGGAAGAGCTCCGATTCTATGAGGAAGGGAACACGGTCTTCCACGACCGTTGTCGCTCTCCCTCGTAGAATCAAAGCTCCTCCTTGACGTCCATTACCGCTCGGCAGAGAACATGCTCGCCGAGCTGAACACGGTCCGCAAGTTCAACTAGTACGGATTTGCTATAATTTTCTAACTATTTTCTAAGTTTATATTTATATATACTTTAACCTTCTTTCATGTAAATATGCAAGCTTGAAGTGATTTTGAGCTCAAATTGCTTACAAATGAAAAAAACTACAATAAAGAACCATAAATATATATAGTGAACAAAATGGCATAAGAAAATGGTGAAAAATGAGAGTATGAGATTGGTAACCTTTACAACTGAAGAATCGACGGAGGAATCGAAGAAATCGATGGAGGAATCGAAGAATGGATGGAGGAACAATGGAGGGAGGGAGGAAGCAAGAACACTACTGCAGTGAGCTTCAAAATGTGCTGAGCTCGGGCTCGGGGAGGAAGGAGGAGACGGCCGATTTATAAAGGGAGAACATTTAGTCTCGGTTGGTGGATCCAACCGGGACTAAAGGTAACTTTCCAACCCCGGGCGCAGCCACGGCCCGAGAGTAGACCTTTACTCCCAGTTGGAGCCACCAACCGGGAGTAAAAGTATACCTTTAGTCCCGGTTGGTGGCTCCAACCAGGGACTAAAGGTCCCTGCCACCTCTGTCTGGCGCAGTAGCCGTTGGGTAGGGACCTTTAGTCCCAGTTGGAGCCTCCAACCGGAACTAAAGGTATTTCTAGTCCCGGGGGCAAAAAATTCTAGGACTAGAGCCCATTTTGGTCGAGGATCAAAGGTCTGTTCTCTACTAGTGTAGATACTAGGCAGTAAATTTTCATACAAGCACGAGTGCCTCCCTAACCTATCCAGAAATTCACTCAGTAAATTTGAAAGCACTGGACATCTTCACCTGCGCAGGGTGAGTCGAAAGCAGGTGGACACATTTAATGCCTCCCCTCCATGCTACCATCAGATAAAAACAAGTTGGGCAGGTGGACATATTTAATGCATCTCCTCATTACCATCAGATAAAAATAATTCACCGACCATGCAGGAACATTTGTACTTGCACATGCATCCATGCATCTAAGAGATGGCTTGGGTTGTGTGCACGTTGCTCCCGAGGTGGTCAGGTGGTTGGGGTTGGTCGCCATTAATATGGCTACCATACTTGCATCTACATCCATGCATGCAGAGGCACCCGTTCCTCCTCCAACTCTTGCCTATATAAGCATGTGCCATCCATTGCTTCATCGCACCCCTCCTAGCCCTCCCAGTGTCTCCACATGTCCTCCTTGTAGTTCATATATGAGGAATCAGTAGCTATGGCCTTAGGGCACCCATAGTGGTGAGTCGACCCATCTCAGATAAAGGCAGCCACGTCAACTGAGCCCATGAGTCGACTCCTGGCCCAACAGTACCATAGGCCCCACGGTAAATTAAAAACGGTAAACAACGTGACCTTTGTTTCTTCCATCGTACTGCTTTCTTCCACCTCCGGCGGATCTGAATGCTGAAGTGTTACCGCATGCCTGGTTTAGACGAAGGTTCATCCAAGCCAGTGCATCTCAACTGCTCACCCGTTGTTGCAGTTCGCACACGTTGCCGCTACTAGGGCCCCAGGGCCGGTGTACAAAATGGCAGTCATCGCCGCGTAGGACGCCCGGGCTCCCTCTGTGTGGAGATGATGCAAACGGCCGCCGCCGCTGTTCAACTCATTGGCTATCGCCGCTGCCACCGTTTGACTCGTCGCCTGCCACCGTCGCCTAAGTCACTCGACCCCGCTCGACTCAGCACCAGCACTGCCGCTCTGTCTTCGCTCTTGGCTCTTACAGGTGAGCCAAATTCTTTGTTTATTCAGGAGAAGTCGACCCTGAAACGTGAGTCGATTTTTCTCATCTCTTCTGCGTGAGTCGTATACTCCAGTCGGTCCATTTTTCTGGCCTCCACGTTGGATGATGAGTCACTTTTCTATCCCCACTGGAGAAGCCCTCATTGTAGTTCATCCCTGCAGTAGTTTGTGTGTACATTGGCTATGTGTAAGCTCGCATATGTACCCGCCCCTGTTTGCCACCTTCAGATATATACATGTGGCGGGTGTTTGTGATGACATGTATTCCATATTGAATGAGAATGAGCGTCTCCTAATCAAACTCTATTACTGTGTTAACAAGCAACTTGGTCATAGAACGCTTGAAGCCTAAGCATCATTAGCATAATTCTGGGCAAGCACACTTGCCTATGGCGACAAGGACTAGCACACCCGCTGGCACCCAGTGGTAGTACTCTCAAAAATTCACGTGTACCTAGGGACATTCTATAAGTGCATTAACTTACCTTGCCACATGTCATATAACCAAAGACATACTGATACATACCAAAGTCTATAATGTTTTAGCTAGCTGGTAGACTATTCTAATGCCTATGGACTACTTTTTTGCAACATTGTGGTTGCTCTTAGATTATGTTTTTGATGGTGTTTCAATTCCACGACTAAGTAAACAGTAGCCTGCTCACAACATAAAAGCAGGCAACCACGGGACATATATAATGTGTCTACTGGTTGTGCTTCCATGGAACGTTGGCATGGTTAAGATGGTCGAATTATAGACACATGAGCAAGAAATAAAACGGTTTTGATGACTTGGTCCTTCGGTGTGTAATTGTATCTTATCATGAATCTAGAAAATCTAGCGTACCCGCACAAATACCTCAAGAATTGCCTTCTACTTTGTCAGGACCATACAAAATCTCACAGACATGGTTTACGCTTCCAAGGCATTGAAAAAGTTAGTTCAGATTTGGTCACCTCTATTATTTTTAGGTTCATACTTCGCTACTTGACCTGTCAGGTAGCATCACATCACGCTATCTCTGCCCGTGCCTTTAAAACCACACCCTCTATCTCATTTATCTCCACCACACCACCGCTCTGCACTCGCTCTTGTTTTTTGTATGTTGCAAGTGACGAGCTATGGCCGTGGTAGCCACACCAAGCAACAGCGTGGCATCGGCAATGAGGGGACATGCCCAGCAACACCACGAGGGGCATTCGACTATGGTACGAAGAATGTCCGTTCGCCGTCACACACAAAAGGGCCTGGGCTAGACGGGCGTGAGTGAGCGATACTGGGGCGGGCTACGGAGATTCGCATCCCGCACATTTGATTCAGGCTGTGGATCGGTGTATTTCAGTATGCCCATCAGGCGGTGCTAGCCTATGATGTCGCCATGTTCTCCTTCTATGGTGAGCGCCTCCCTAGCCAGTGCAACTTCAACTTCCCGACCGTGCAGCGTCCCATCATCCCTTAGCACCTCCGTGTCCACCTCACCATGGCAAACATCAGGGTGATCGCTGCGGACTACGGCCGAAGATCTGCTGCCTTCCTTGCACCGCTCGTGTGCCCTACACTACCAGCAGCACCATCGGCACCACCTCTGATGACGACGGTGCCAGTTACTGATGGTGCTGCTGCCACCGTCGGCGCTGAGGCAACCACCATAACTGATGATCATCATGGGAACAACGAGAAGAACATGGATAGACTTCATGGCCGCTACTGACTGTCTGATCTCCTACAACTCAAATGATTTGTGTTGGACATGGGAGCAGAATCCCCATGGATGTTTAGGCACTGTTTACTCAGAAGTCTGCTTTCTAGTTGTGTAGGCAATAACCGAGTGTTCCTGTTTGGAGAGAAACCATCCCTTTTGTTTGCCGTCTTCTTTTTTATAATAAGTAGTCCTTCGTTTGTTATATCCACTGTATCCCTGTAGTGTGGCTGTGCATATGAGCAGCAACGAATAGAGATAGGATTTGTGTTGGGCTGGGCGACTTGTTGCTGACTTTGGGATCAGATGGCTATGGCTCTGATTTGATGAGCCTGAACTGACCAGGCAACTCGTCCTCAAGACAAATAAACAAGATTCACAGCTAAAGACATCTTGGAACAGCGTAGGTGACCCAGCATCATTTCATCGAATTGTGTACACGTTCAGCATGGCATTATTATGCTTGATCAGCTTTAAAATGGTTCCTTCTAATTGTGAATTATTAGCCTATAACACAGCATCAAAGGCACTAGGAACCTGATGTTAGCTACAGGCTGGCGGGGTTGGCAAAACTGCCCTTCACTCATTTCTGCATCCATCAGGCTTCAAACTTTCAGCGAAATTTCGGCCAGCATTCACGAATTTTTGCTGTTCTTTGAGATGGCTGCCACTATTGATTTCGGTTAAAGTACTATATGTACATATCAAATAGGATTTGTGCCGCCGAAAATATGTTGGTTCGTATTTAAGCCAGAGGGAAGTTTCCACCTCCACCTTTGAGAAGGTGAAAAGATCAGTCCTCGTATCATCGGACCACCGAGCCGAGCGACACTAGGGTTCCTAGTGCAAGCTGAGGCCGGATGAGAGCGGCCGAGGCCGGGGGCCTCGGGCGGTGCCAGTGCAAGCCGAGGCCGGATGGAGGACCATCGGACCACTGGAGCCGAGCGACGCTAGGGTTCCCGGCATACGGGCGCAGGGCGCAGCAAGTGCTTCGGCGTACAGCAGTGTCAGGGGACGGGAGGTCGACGACGGGATTGCGGCGGTGGGAATGCGGTTTTTTGTTCATTTGAGAAAGGATGCGGTGGGATTTGGTGATGCGCTGACGCGTTGGGCCTTCGCGAGTTGCTGGTGGGATGGATGGGAAGTAAGCCACGTCCGTCTATGGACTATTTTGATGAGTACGATGGCAGCAGTGTAGAATCTTACGTCTAGAGTCTTTTCAGGATAAAAAAAGAACTTAGCTCTAAATTACCATATATGTGTATACGTGCTATTTTTTTTAAAGATGTTGGATATGGTCGAGAGTACCTAATCGTACTTGTATGTATATGCACCCCTAGCTATGTTAGTCAAACATTTGTATATTTTTAACCATTGATCTCCATCAAAATTATATAGATTCATGCCACTATTTATTTGGTGATTCTAGAAAATGATTTTATTATTATACAGCGGAGGTAATATATTTTTAAATTCACTATGAGAAATGCTTTCATAATATATAATTCATATATTGTGAAACAAAAAAAATTATTTAATGATGGTAGACGATTCATAATATTTGACTTAGAACAAAGCTAATATAATATGTCAAATAAATAACAGAAGTACCCTTGCGTCGGGGAGTGAAGGAGAGGGCGAGAGGCGTCATGACATAATGGGAAGGGTTAGCTGGTGCTGAAGTTTTAGATAGGTCAGTGGGCCACGCGTATTCAGGTTGTGGATGGTCCCTATGGCCTCAAAATTTGGATAAGTCCGTGAATGAGTTAGGGGCGATTAAATCGAAAATGAGTATGGGAGGGCATGGTGCTAATATGCATATAACCATACGAATGCATTACCATTACCATATATATGGTTCAAGTACTAGCACGTAAAAGGGTTCCACATAGAATGATGACACATGTCCGAGATGGTGTAAAATAATATTCCATATTACAATCACCATGGTAGCACTTAGATATTAAAAGTGCGATCTATTTGAACTTTATTTACTTATTACTGACAGGAACTCACAGACACCCATCATGGGCACTAGCTATGTAAAAACTTATTCACAATATCAATTGCAATAGACCTCACATGGCATTCCCATGCTATGTCCTCAATAATATGGTCTCCACCACTTAGATGGGCATCCATGATTTTGTAGCATCTAAGACACAGACAGGCCAGCTCCAAACACTAGCAATATGGCTGAATTTTCTCAGTTTGTGCCTTTGCAAGGGCTTTTGTATTTGCTTTCATTTCATATATGGAATTAGAAAGACTCTTGTGCCCCAAAAAATATTCTCTTAGTTCTGGCACACCAATTGCCTTATCTAGCCCCGTGTGCTTCGGAGTCTTTTGAATCGACATAGTATTAAAATACTCTTTTAATTCCTTGATTAAGCTAGCACGAACCATGTCATCAATATGGCGACTCAGATACTCATTAAGAACCAGCTCATGGGCATGGAGCCAGAGTAGATAGCTTGCAAACCTTAGATTTGGCCTTATACCTTGGTATAGTAAAAGGGTTACCAAGGGATGGATCAAGTTGGTCGACAAGAAATCCATGCATGAACTAGTTTGACCCACCTACTAGAACTGGAACCCTACCCCGTCTTGCAATAGACTCCGCAGTACTTGTTGCCATAGATCGAAAGGAATGTACAAACAAGTCATCTGCAATTGATGAAAGAACCTCAAATAAGTGATGAAGAATACCTCCTTGATCACTTGGGCAGATCTTAGTTGCTGAGTCGAGACAAGCATATATTTGCATCTTGTCAGCATTCATCACTTCACCACCAATCACCTTGGATATGTCAATCGATAGCTTTGTCTTGCCTATGCCAGTGGCACCCATGATTACCACCGGTTTAATCTACATCTAGGAGATATAGTTTGAATCTGGTGAAGGTGAGGGAGGTTGCACTAGAGTGGTGAAGGGGAAAGTGCTTATGGCCATGTAAACCTTAGGTCTACCAGCCCTGTGGTGTAGGAAGAGTCGACTATGTGGTGGAGCAGGAGGAGGGAGGTTTAGCATTAGGAGCACTGTTAATGTAGCGCTGCCAAACTAGGCATTGTATACACGCACGCATCATCAAATCTCCTTAATGCTTCCAACTATATGCTTCGCAGGCGAACATAGCATACACACATGTAAAAGCATAATAGGAGGACAAATAAATGGTATATGGACATCTACAAGACCGCCACCAACATGTTGTCACCTCATTGTCGCCCAGGCCACTAAAGGCGAGGCCATGGACCACAGGACGTGTCATCACCTCCTTGCCAACCAGGCAATAAAAGGCATGCCCGTGAAGCAACGAGCAGGCCTGTCCTATATAGGGCAACCATCAACATATGAGCCCCTTAATACCCTAAAACAGACAGTGTCTTCACTATAGGCATGCTTAGGCCATCCCCAATGCAGGGGGGTCAAATTCAGCAGATTTTTTCTCATTAACCATAGCATGAGCCTAGTGTGTACCACAACACAACAAACATTTATTCATCAAAGTTGACTTTTTATTGAGGCCATCATTTTTTAATGCTTCTGTTGGGGTTACCCTAGCCTTAAGACCTTTATGCAGTCTGAGAATACTAGAATCGTCTTCCTCTCATTTTTGTATGCTCCCTGCTTCCTAGGTTCCTCATTCCCATTTATATTTGTAACTGTATGTTGGTTTGCCTATAGGTCACGTTGTCTTGATAAGCGTACTCTTAGTAGTAGGGCATATGAAAGAATGTACACATTCAAAAGGGTTGGCAACCTAGGGATGCATGCGTTAGTTCATGACCCTAGGCGTGGTGCACAGTTCATGGTCACACCTTTAGTGTTCTGAGCAACAATGACAGGACCGCACAACAATGATGGTTCCTCATAAGAGGGACCTACAATAGCTAGCCTTACCTCCCCTACATGGAAATATGGGAACGAATAGCCCCTTAAATGCCTAGCCAAGGGCTCGTGCATGCCCATGACTAATGGAGCGTGCCCCTTAGGTTCCCAACAACCACTGCGATAGATGTCACCTCACCACCGCCCATCCCACTTCACGACGACACCCACATCGATGCAATAGCCCCCACATTAAATAACGTCCTTGAGTTACAAGACAGAGTGGCATTCGGGTAGCTATAAAATGCGGTGGTGAGAGATGGATTCCTCAAGCTCTGAAGCATGACCTAACTAAACTACCTTTCCATCGAGCCGCATTGCTCTTCCTCCCTTTGCCTACTCCCATAAAGGAATCCACCCGCTACAACGCCCTTCCTCTTCACCAGTTGGCCTTATCAAGGTGACCAAGGTATAAACATCTTTACAGAAATCTCACCCTCTCCTATATGTTTGAGACATGATGTCCCCTTCTTTTCCTCATAGATGGCGGATGAGAGCTGGACCACTAGCTAATGCTTGAACACGCTTGGTTTCCCGAAGCTTCTATATGCACCCATGACCAGGCTAGGTATTTTGGACCACCCAGAATATGTTGGCAGGGATTATGAGGAGTATGGCATAGAGCGGTGTGAGGTGATCGTCTATGTCAGAGTAAGTAAGGATTTTCCTGACACAATACCATGGGTGGTGTCTACCATAGGGTTTCGTTTTGAGGATACTTACCAAGTTGCTGCTCGTAAGGCTTTGAGGTACCTATGCTAGATTTATGAGAGGCAGATATGTCGTACACCCATGAGATTCTTCCCCCTTATGGTAAGGAGCAACCCTATATGGGTAGCTCGGATGAGGACCCTCGAAGGGGCCAAATTACGGGAAGACGACCCAACTACGGTGTTCATGTCTGACCACTTGTTTTCCCTAGATGAGCAGTATGATAGGCGGGCCACCGATTTGAGGAAGTGCATTCATAGAGCAGAGGAGGCCGAGAAGCAGATCAGAAGCCTCGAAGTGCAGCTAGTCAAGGCTTAGGCACAAGCAACTATAGCGGAGAGCCATGAGGCTGCAATAATTGAAGCCTCCAAGCAAGCCAAAGATCGACACACTCAATAGCTAAAGGATTTCTACCTTGTCACTAGGGCCAAGAGAAGGACCCTCACTTTGGAAGAGAGGTAGGGACCCATACTAGATGGAATACCAGGTTGCATCCATGGAAAAAATCCAAGCAGCCATAGTGGACATACCCCCCGAGCCTCCCCCAACAGACGCCTCATAGGTAATTTCTGAGACAGGGTCAGTTGATGGAGAAGCAATCCTCCCACTCACTCAGCAACCGCTAGGGGATGGTGCCTGCTCTCATGCCATCCTCCCTGAAGGATTCCTCAAGCTCTGAAGCATGATCTAAGTGGACACATCACCCCCTCATGGAATGAAGCTAATACGGTCCGAAGCTAGACCCTTAAAAGTTATTCTGCGCATGAAGATATGTACCTGTATTGTAGTGCTTGCATTTCCCACCTATTATGTAATCCCACATAATGTAATGCTTTGGCTCTAGTGGAGTTAACTGCTTGAGCCCCCTCCTCAGTAGTTTTATATAGATGTCCTTTCGCCTAAGGGGAGTGGATCCTAATTCACTCTTTTGTAAACCCTCGCAGTTAGGAGACGTACTTGTGTTGTAGTTTTTTTGCTCTTTCCACCTATAATGTAATCCTAGCCAATGTTGTGCTTTGAATCCAAGTGTGTTAGTTGCTTGAGCCCAACTCCATCAAATACTTCTTTCCACTAACATGTCATTGATTTGCTGGCCTAGAATAGGCACCATATAATGATAGCCAACCTCTATGTTTGTTTACAACATTGTAATAAAAAAAGCCATGTTACCTTTCCTTCCCATATTTTCCCATTTAATGTACCAAATAGACCAACCTTTCGTAGCAACACGATGAGAAAATATATTAGACATATGAGTTGAAAGGATCAAGATGCCCAAGAGGGGGGGTGAATTGGAATAATTCTAAATTCTTTGCAATAATTAAACCCTACACTTAGCCCACTTCACCCCTTGTGCCTAGAATATGTTTCAATTGATCTTACGCATAAAAGTTTTGCACCCTAGGTTCCAATCCTACTCTAGCATGGCAATTCTAGGATTGTAAAGACATGAAATGAATTTCTCAAATGTAAATGCTCAAAGTAAAGAGAGGGAAAGGAACACGGTGATGTTTTCCCGAGGTATCGAAGAGTCACCACTCCCCACTAGTCCTCGTTGGAGCACCCGCACAAGGGTGCAGCTCCCCCTTGATTCGCGCAAGGATCAAGTGCTCTCTATAGGCTGATTCTTCGACATTCCGTCGTGGTGAATCGCCCACAACCACTGAACAACTTGAGTTGGGTCATACACAAGCTTCGTCGGATGATCACCAAGCTCCCAATCACCACCAAGCCATCTAGGTGATGGCGATCACCAAGAGTAAAAAGCACAAACTCTCACTTGACCACGACAAGCCTAATGAGAAGGGTGGATGCACACTTCCTACTCTCCTTGCACTAATGAGGACCTTAATCTTGGATTCTCAAATCTCAATCACCTCACTAGGCTCTTGCTCTCCCTTGCAATCTCAAGGTGTTTCTCAGCTGAACAAATGGGCAAGAGACCTCCCTTGGATGAGTGGAGTAAGTATTTATACCCCCTCATTCAAAACATAATATTTGGAGGCCGAGTCATCACTCTATGAGGTGACCGGAAGCTCCAGTTAGGGTGACCGAACGCTCTGGTCATTTATCCCACCATTGTGTCAGAAAGAGCCGTTATGCTCTGATCGGACGCGTCCGATCAAGAAAAACACTCTCTGGAACCTTACTGATGTCGATCAGGATGCTGGCACCTAGAGTCCGCTCACTTTCGCTGTTCCATGTCCGGTCAGTTATCGGATCCTGACCAGCAGTCCAGTTAGCACTGACCAGACGCATCCGATCAAGAAAATCCCTCTCTAGAAGCCTCTCTAGACTTGACCGGACGTAGGCACCCAATGTTCGGTCACTTTTCACTCAGCGTCCGGTTAGTACCAGATGACTTCAGTCAATCAAATGAACTGACCTGGACTCACCCTCTAGCATTTGGTGCACAACCAGACCAGTGTTCCGGTCAATCATTTGGCCCTCCATTCACTTCCAACTCGAAATCCTATGTGAATAAAGTTTACTCCAATTGATCTTAGGGATATTTCTGAGCTACCTAGTGCTAGATTTGACAAGTGTGCACCACACCTAACCCACTAGACTCACCTAGGTCAAGCTACTAGTCCATACCCCCCTTAATAGTCTGGCCAAAGGAAAAACAAAGTCCTAAACTACTCTAAGTGTCTCTTCAACACCAAACGATACTTAGAACTGGTCCGTCCTTAACCTTGTCGTCCATCCTTTGAAAACCGAAACGATTTCCATCGATAGGGGCATGACAACCATAATTGCCCAATCAATTTCCATTACCATGACCTAACTCAAATTGCCTCTACAAAACACATGTTAGTCATAGTAATCTCGTGTCATCATTAATCACTAAAACCCAACTTGGGGCCTAGATGCTTTCAATCTCCCCCTTTTGGTGATTGATGACAGCACAACTTCAAGTATGTAAAGGAGATGAGTGAGGTTTTCAACATGCTTGGTTCATATAAGCTTTTGACAATAAGAACAAAGGGGTTAGACATGCTTATATGACCCAAGCCAACATGGTGTACTCAAAAGATATGAATTAAGCAAGAATACATGAAGTAAAGCTTATTTGAATCGGAGTAAAACGCGGAAGCAAAGCAAATGAGCATAACCAAGTGACATGACATATATAAATCAATGTAGAGAGCCAACATGTCACATAAGTCTCACCATCACATGTAAATAAGATAATGCATGAAATTAAGCGTGAATGCATAAAGTATCACACACAAAGAACCAAAAGTAATGAATCACGTGCTCCCCCTAGATGTAATGCTCCCCCTAGATCTAACATACTCGATCCCTCTCCCCCTTTGGCATCAAGCACCAAAACCTAAGGGTCGGACGGCGGGACAGGAGTAGACGAGTCGGGCACTGAGGTGCGATGAGAAATCTAGAACTAAGCAGCAGCATCCTCTAACCATGAACTCTAGCGATCAGACCCTCTATCACTAGAAGTGAAGATGAAGCGGCCTAGGTCTGCTTAGTAACTGGCATGGCCTGTGACTCTGGAAGGATCACTATAGGAAGTGCAAGCCACATCTGCAGCTGTCGCTGTCACTGAAACAACTGAAGTAACTAGCTCGGACGATGCAACAGACGAGGGGATCATCTCAGTAGTCCCGGTAATAGGAGCAACTGTGATAAGAACAGGGACTCGCAACTCTAGCGGTGTAGGCTGCCCTGTAAGCTCACTAAAAGTAGCACCGAGGCTCCTAGAGACTAGGGTGTCAGTCACTAGCACTGAGGAACTCTAAGACGGAGTGAAACCCATAACACTAGGAGTAAAGTGAGGACCCTAAGCTATCACTGGTGAAGCAAACCATTGGGATACCTGCTCTGTAGGTGAAGCAAACTAAGTAGCTGATTGTCCCTAACTCTGAAGCCCACTAGATTGTACAGCTAGAGTCACTGCAGTGGTGGTAGCAGGCTGGCCTATCTAAGGTGTAGACTACTAAGGAGCAACCCCAATAGCAGTGAAGACATGCTGCAAGAAGCCAAATAACTGTTGCTGGATCATAAGCTGCTGCTGTTGCATGACCTGCTGCTGCCTCTAAAACTCGTTCTATCGAGCCTGAACCTGAGCAAGTGTAGCTACGGTCTCCTGTGCCTGGCATGCCTGGTCCTGTCTCATCCGCTCAAGTATAGCTAGAAGAGCTAGGTCTATCTATGGTGGCTGTGGTGGAGCGGAGCTAGAGCCACTAGGCCTCTCTAGTCATGTGGTCGAGGAGCCATCTGCTGAATTGGCTGATAGTCATCATTAGAGCTATCACTCAAGTCGCTCTCAATCACATCCACCTATTGTGCATCAAGCTGCTCCTCCTCTATCAGTAGTAATGCCCCTAATGATCTCATCTGCTGGGCTTCTGTCTCTAGGTACCTCTAGGCGATGGCTTGACTGGTGAGGTGATCTCACTCGACTATGACATAGCATGTGGGTCACATTATATGGCGAAAACTCTATAGTAGCACTTGTGTACTCTACCATTGTCTTAGGAGACTTCTGTGTAATTGCCTTTCGAATCAAGAAGGTGATCTAATGAGCATAAGGCAGCTAACGGTGACCCCTAAAGCCCTCTCCTAGTGTGTCCTCCATATCTAAAAGTATCAGATCCCAAATATCAAAAGCAGTCTGAGACACAAGGTGATACACTAGCCATAACTGAATGCGAGTTAGACCCTCACGGTAGCCCATGCTCGGAAAGCAGAGTCCTCCTCATAATAGCATCAAGAAGCCGAGCTATAGGAGTAAGGTCATGTGGTGTCCTGCTCGACTCCTCGCCAAATGGCTCTGTGAAGCACAGTCTGACAAGGTCTATAGGTGGCACAAGTCCACCATGAGGGCGTCTCGAAGGCTCTGTCTGTCCATAGCAAACCTCATGAAGGCAAATAAGGGACTCTAGAATCCTGAGAACCTCTCTGACCCTTGAGCTCTGGATCCTATAGTCACGGCCTTTGAATGCAAAGTGAATGAATCTTTGCCTCGGGTCAATCCAAAGAGAAGAGTAGAACTCATGGACCCATGACTGAAACATAGTGGCCAGTCTATCCAAGAAGATCTATCAACCCTGGTAGATAAGAGAGGTGAGGACGGATCTGCTCGCTTGTAGCCTACAACTAAAGACTCTATGGAGTAGACTCTCTGACATCTAAAGGCAACTCCACTATTTAGATATGCATTATATAAATCCTCCTACAACACAGTGTAGAAGTGCTCTAAGGCACGCTCATCCCGCCTCGGTGGAAACCAGTCCTCAAACTGCACAAAGTGGAGCTGCTGCACCTGTCTAGGCTGTGGTTGCCCTCAAGTCAAGGTGAACCACTGAGGCAGGACCCCATGGTCTAGGAGGTGGACGAGAGCCCCTCCTCTGTGTCTCAGGCCTCAGTGACACCTGAGTACGTGTGCGACCAGAGTGACAAAGCTATGGCTGTGCTGCCTACTCTGTCTCCTCAACCTTCTCTATCTACTGAGTACCCTCTATTTGCTCTGCTGACTGTGTCTACTACTCAGTCTCCCCCTGAGGCTGACTCTCCTCTAAAGAGACATGTCGTCCTCCAAGCATGATAGTCCTAGGTGGACTACCATGAAGAGTCTCAGTCCTCTCGACGATGGACCTCTAAGCTGGTGATAACTGATCAGCTATGCGAACGCCACTCCTAACTCCACCTCTCTCTGCTTGCTCTATGGTGGCTGCCACTTCTACTGCTCTCTCTATCTCCACATCAGCGAGCTTCCACTTCTTTGTTGTAGTCTTCTTCACCTTTCCTTTCTCCTAAGCAGTCAGGCGAGGTAGAGGCTTTGGATCCTCATCGCCGGGACCACCTCTAGCATTCTTGCAATGTGCCATTGCTAGAGCTGAAGAGAAGTACTGCCACTGATAGGAACCAACTTCCAACTGACACTCACGAGGCTTGGCCTCGAGTTTACTGACAACTACCAAAGTAACCACAAGAGCACCGACTCACTGCACGATGGAATAGATAGGAAATATAAATAATCACTATATTCATCTAGAGGTATGAAACCCTAAGAAGCAAGCAATAGATGAGTGATTGAAAGCAAAGGCTTGCTACCTGATGAAATCGGATGAACCAGCGACCGATGAGCAAAGGAGAGAATCGTAGGGCACCACTAGGATCGGCAATCTTACACCTAGGGTTAGGGTTCTGACATGAAGTGGTGCGTCAGCTGAGTAGATGTGGTGGCATAGTTGATGGTAGTGTGGGCGGGAGCTAGGCATTGGCGTGGCTAGGGCACGGCGAGGCAGGCGTGGCACTGGTGAGGCCATGGAGACGTAGGCGTGGTGATGGAGGCGCAGGTGGCGGTGTTGGTGTGTGGTCACAGCGAGGCAGTGTGGGTGCAGGCGAGGTCGACATGGGTGCGGTGGCACTGCTGTGGAGGTAGGTGAGGTGGCGCTGCTGTGGAGGCTGGCGTGGCGGTGCGAGGCTGATGCGGATGCGGGCAAGGTAGGCGCGGGCGCATGGCTACGTGACGGCAGGAGATGCGGTGGCGTGGGATTGGGGCAGTAGTAGGAGCGGTGTGGCATACAGCATTGGGTATATATATGGTGGCCCCCACATGATAGACAAGGAAAGGAAGTTGAGATCCACGCGGATTCATCTGACCGAACGCATCGGTGGCAACAACCGAACGCTGCCACCTAGAGTTCGGTCGACAACAGAGTGGTCCAAAACCCCTCAAATCGCCACCGGACGCATCCGATTACCCTTGACCGGACATAGCCAGAGTCCGATCGATCCTGAGTTTGTCTTCTTTGTTTGACCGGACGTAGGGCCACCATCACACCAGACACAGGATGAGCACTATTTCAGCGTCCGGTCACTCCTACATTGCATCTATTCACTGTCTGTGAACTAACCGAACGCTGGAAGCAGAGTCCGGTGCAATGTTCGGTCACCATATTTCAGTGAATCTTCAATGTTCCTTTGCGCTGCCTTTTTCCAATTAAGTCCCAACTTTAATAAGACTCAAATAAACACCAATTGGGACTGATGTGAGAGACCTCTCTCAAACCCTCAAATTTTTCAAAATATTTTGCCTTAGGCTATAATTCTTTTTAAGAAAATATGCAATAAAATAGGCGAGGAGCACCATGTGACCACACAAGAGGGTTCTATGATCAATAGAAGCTTCAAATGCTCTCCCTAATTGTGGGCAAACACAGCGGGTGCTCAAAAGATAACCGAAAAGAAACGACAAAACAACACACATGCATATACAATGCAATACTTGAAAGTAATTTTAGTTGCTTGTCAAGTTTGATCTAAGGTTAAGCTTCTTCACATGCTTTTCGGTGGTTATCTTAACCATGTTAGACAAGCCCTAAGTGCATTACTAAAATTTAAACATGTTGTATATTACAATGCAATGCAAGGGACAACACAAGCACATTTTTTTAGTGAAGTTACTAAAATCAAGCACATTGAGCTCATTCCTCAACTGACAAAATGTAGCCTCATCTAGCGGTTTAGTGAAGATATCCGCCAATTGATCCTCGGTCCTTACACCTTCTAGTGATATATCATTTTTAGCAACATGATCTCTAAGAAAGTGATGGCAGATATCTATGTGCTTGGTGCGAGAGTGTTGAACCAGATTATTGGCAAGCTTTACCGCGCTCTCATTGTCACACAAAAGAGATACTTTTTCTAGAACTACACCATAGTCTAGCAAAGTTTGCTTCATGTAAAGAATTTGTGCACAGCAAGCACCCACGACAATGTATTCCGCTTCGGTGGTGGACAAAGCCACACTATTTTGCTTCTTGTACGACCAAGACACTAGTGATCTACCAAGCAAATGGCACCCTCCGGATGTGCTTTTTCTATCAATTTTGCAACCGGCATAATCCAAATCGGAATAGCCAACTAGTTGGAATCTAGCTCCTTTGGGATACCAAAGACCAATGCTTGGTGTGTGCTTAAGGTACCTAAGGATTCTTTTAATGGCAACCATGTGAGCCTCCATAGGACTAGCTTGAAATCTAGCACACATACACACACTAAACATGATGTCGAGCCTAGATGCGGTCAAGTATAGTAAACTACCAATCATAGAACGGTAGAGAGTTTGATCAACCGATTTACCTTCCTCATCTAGGTCAAGATGTCCATTAGATGGCATTGGTGTCTTGATTGGCTTACATTCATCCATTTTGAACCTCTTGAGAAGATCATTAGTATATTTCTCTTGAGAGATGGAAATCCCGTCTCTCATTTGCTTGACTTGAAAACCAAGAAAGAATGTAAGCTCTCCAATCATTGACATCTCGAACTCCTTCGACATCAATTCACCAAACTCTTTGCAATAATCTTCATTTGATGATCCAAATATGATATCATCAACATATACTTGACAAATGAAGATTTCTCTATCAAGCTTCTTGGTGAATAGTGTGGTGTCGACCTTCCCAATGGTGAAGCCCTTCTCAATGAGGAAATCCCGAAGGCGCTCATACCAAGCTCTTGGGACTTGCTTAAGCCCATATAGCGCCTTGGATAACCTATACACATGATTAGGATATCTAGGGTCTTCAAACCTAGGAGGTTGATCAATATAGACTAGTTCATTTATGAAACCATTTAAAAATGCACTTTTAACATCCATTTGATATAATTTCATTTCATGATGCGATGCATATGCAAGGAGGATATGAATGGCTTCAAGTCTTGCAACCGGTGCAAAGGTCTCTCCAAAATCCAACCCTTCAACTTGAGAGAACCCCTTTGCAACTAGCCTTGCCTTGTTCCTCACTACAATGCCTTGATCATCTTGCTTGTTGTGGAACACCCACTTTGTTCCAATGACTCTTGCACCTTGTGGTCACTCTTCAAGAGTCCAAACTTCATTACAGGTGAAGTTGTTCAACTCTTCATGCATGGCATTTATCCAATCCAAATCTTGAAGAGCTTCTTCTACATTCTTAGGTTCAACACAAGAGACAAAAGAGTGATGTTCAATAAATAAAGCAAGTTTTTGAGAGCAAGTCATTACACCCTTTGAAGGACTCCCTATGATGAGATCTTGTGGATGTGCTTGTAGTAGAGGTGAATTTCTTCTATCAACCACTTGAGGGGGACGTTGTGGAGCATCAACATCTTGAGCTTGTGCCACCATTTGATCATGAGAGACATGAGTATCTTCATTTTCTACTCTCCCATCTTTATCACCATCTTGTGGCACATTTGATGAAAAAGGTGGATCAATCACTTGTACATCATCTTTGGGCTTGATGTCTCCAACCGGAATTTTCTTCATGGCTTCCCTCAATGGTTCATCATCTACATCATCAAGATTCTCATGTGCTCCTTGGGAGCCGTTAGATTCATCAAATTCCACATCATATGTTTGTTCAACCAAGCCTGGCGGCATGATTAAATACTCAATATGCTTTGGACTTTGATCAGTAACCAACAAGAGAGCCAATATCACAATGTCTTTGAAACTTCTCTAGGTGTTGCCTGCTTCTTGTAGATGTAGCATTTGCAACCAAACACTAGAAGAATGATACGTCCGGCTTCTTCCTATTGAGCAACTCATAAGGGGTCTTGCCAAGAAACTTTTGAAGGAATAGGCAGTTGGATGCATAGCATGTGGTGTTGATAGCTTCGGCCCATAGAGCTTCGGGTGTATTGTACTCATCAAGCATAGTTCTTGCAAGTGTGATAAGTGTCCGGTTCTTTCTCTCTACTACACCATTTTATTGAGGAGTATATGTTGCGGAGACCTCATGCTTGATTCCAACTTCATCACAATATGCTTCAATGTTTGTGTTGTCAAATTCTTTTCTATTGTCACTTCTTATCATCTTGACCTTCACATCAAATTCATTTTGTGCTCTCTTGGCAAACTTCTTGAAACATGATGCCACTTCGGTCTTGTCATGAAGGAAGAACACCCAAGTATATCTAGAGTAGTCATCAACAATCACAAGACAATAGAGATTTCCTCCAAAACTCTTGTAAGTTGTTGGTCCAAATAGATCCATGTGAAGGAGCTCTAGCACTCTTAGTTGTTGACATGTAAGCTTTTGTAAGATAAGTGTTTGCAACTTGCTTGCCGGCTTGACATGCACTACAAAGCTTGTCCTTCTCAAATTTCACATCCTTCAAACCTCTAACCAATTCATTCTTCATTAGCTTCTTGAGTGAGCTCATCCCAACATGTGCAAGTCTTCTATGCCATAGCCACCCAAGTGTTATTTTGGTGAATAGGCATGTCTTCAAGTTCGCATCATTAGAGGTGAAATCCACTAGATATAGGTTGTTGTATCTAAAGCCCTTGAATATAACTTGATCATCATCTTTCTTAGATACAACCACTTCCTTCTCGGTAAACAAGCATTGAAAGTCAAGATCACATAATTGACCAACTGGATAGTAAGTTGAAGCTCAATGAAGCAACATATAGCACATTTGATATTGAATGATCATTTCATATTGCAACTTTATCCAATCCTTGAACCTTGCCCTTTGAATTATCACCAAATGTAATCCTTTCTTGACCATCTACTTCTTCATCAAGTGAGGTGAACATACGAAGGATCACCGGTCATATGTTGAGTGCAACCACTATCAATAACCCAATGACTTCCACCGGTCTTGTAGTCCACCTACACACAAGAGATCAAGCTTGTTGTTTAGGGACCTAAACTTGATGAGGGCCCTTGACCTTCTCAACTAGTGACTTTGCAACCCAAATTTGCTTAGGCCTATTCTTGTTGGGAGGACCTAAGAACATAACTTTCATTTTTTCCACTAGAATCCTTTCTAAGCATGTAATGAGCATTGAAAGCAAAGGGTCTAGCATGCTTGGGCAAGGGTTGTGGTGGTGGAGTTTGACACTCATGGGCAAAGTGACCTTCTTGTCCACATTCAACACATCTCTTTGGCTTAGGCTTTGACTTGTGTTGTTGTTGATGTTGAGCTTGAACTTTCTTCTCTTGATGTGCCAAGTACCCAATACCACTTCTATTCATCTTCATCACAGTGTTCATGAGTAACTCACTTTGGAGATATTGGCCTCTTGTGAACTTGCTTAAACCGGTCTTGAGATGTTCTTTCTCCAACTTGAGCTTCTTGTTCTCTTCTTTAAGTTCATCATGATTTTTCTCCATCTTGAGTCTCTTGTTCTCTTCTTTGAGCTTCTCATTCTCAAGAGGTATATCACAATCATAGTCAAGGTTCTCTATCACAATTGTGTTGGTGGTTGATAGCTTTTCAAGATCTTTCTTAAGCTTTTTATTCTCATTCTTGAGCTTGACATAGTCATCATAATTGTTGGACTCAACCACTTTCTTGCCTTTGCTACTACAACCTTGCTCAATGATCTCAACAATTAAGTCATCACATGATGTAGCTATACCAATCTTAACAACATGGTTAGTAGCATCATGTGGCTCATTGGATAATAACTCATGCGAAACAACAAGATTATCATGATTAACTTTGAGATTGATGTACTCTTCTTTTAGCAAATTGTAGCTAGTGGTGAGCTCATTATGTATGCCCTCAAGTTTATCATGTTTTTCTTTAAGCTCCTTTTTAGAAGATTTGAGCTCCTTGAGTTTGGATGACATAGTTTTATTTTCTTCTCTAAGCTCAACACTAGCTTTTTTGGCTATGTCATATTTTGCTAAGAGCGAGTCATTCTTAAGTTCTAGCTTTTCATTCTTAGCTTTTGTCTTTCTAATGATCTTAGTGTATTGGTTTAGCAACTTGACAAGATCATCATAAGAAGGTAATTCAAATTCATCATCACTATCACTACCACTTTCATCATTGCTAGCATTGTCATCACCACTACTATCATCACCCTTTTGTACCTTTCGTTCACCCTTGGCCATAAGGCATAGGTGTGTAGAGGATGACGGTGGCAGTGTCGGTGAGGATAGTGAAGAATCAATTACAATAGCGGCCACCTTCTCGTTCTCACTTTCATCATCGGATGAGTCACTTGATGACTCAATATCCATGAGCCAATCACCAATAATGTATGCCTTGCCATTCTTCTTCTTATGATATTCCTTCTTCTTGTATGGCTTGTTTTTCTTCTTCTCATCATCATCTTCAGTCACTTGAGTCATCTTTCTTGCCCTTGTACTTCTTCTTGTATTTGTCTTTCTTGGGTTTGGGGCATTGATGAGCTAGATGACCAAGTTCTCAACAATTATAGCAATCCATCTCGGAGATGGGCTTCCTTCTATTGCTAGTGAAGAATTTCTTCTTCTTGCCATCAAACTTGACCCCGTTCTTGTTGAGCTTCTTGAGCATCTTGATGGTTTTTCTCACCATGAGAGCAAGACTTGCATCATCAATTTCATCATCACTTGAGCTATCATGATCAACTCTTGCTTTGCCCTTCTTCTCTTGGCTAGCCTTGAATGCCAAGTCTTTCTTCTTGGTGGAAGAAGAGCCATCTTGTGGTGTGATGTGCATGTACATCTCATGTGCATTGATCTTTCCCAATATTTGAGTTTGTGTAGCGGTGGAAAGATCACTTTGATGAAGCACCGTCACAATATGCCCATATTTGTCAATGGAGAGGACACTCAAGATCTTTCTTACAACATCGGAGGGTTGTATTTGTGTGAGATCAAGCCCATTGACTTCCTCTACAAGAACGTTCAAGCATGAGTACATCTCATTAGCACTTTCTCTAGGAAGCATCTCAAATGAACTAAGCTTTTTCATAACAAGATGGTAGCGTTCCTCACGCTCTCTCTTTGTTCCCTCATGGAGCGCACAAATGTTTGACCATAGTGCATGGGCGTCCTTGTGGTTCCGCACACAGTTTAAAACATCCTTGCAAAGGCCTCTAAAGAGGGTGTTTCTAGCTTTTGCATTCCATTTCTTGTAATTAACTTCATCGCCTTAAGGTGTGTGGGATCCTTAGGTTTTGAAAAGCCTTGTGAGGCGGCTCTAAGAACTCCAACATCTAAAGCTTCTAAATAAGCCTACATGCGGATTTTCCAATAAGGAAAATCATCTCTCTCAAAGATAGGAGAGGGTCTATCCCCGTGGGACATCTTTCTCTAGGCGGTTAAGCCTATATAAGCGAGCATGAGGCTCTGATACCAATTGAAAGGATCAAGATGCCCAAGAGGAGGGGTGAATTGGGCTAATTCTAAATTCTTTGCAATAATTAAACCCTACACTTAGCCCACTTCACCCCTTGTGCCTAGAATGTGTTTCTATTGATCTTACGCACAAAAGTTTTACACCCTAGGTTCCAATCCTACTCTAGCATGGCAATTCTAGGAATGTAAAGACATGAAATAAATTGCTCAAATGTAAATGCTTAAAGTAAAGAGAGGGAAAGGAATGCGGCGATGTTTTCCCGAGGTATCGGAGAGTAGCCACTCCCCACTAGTCCTCGTTGGAGCACCCACGCAAGGGTGTAGCTCCCCCTTGATCCGCGCAAGGATCAAGTGCTCTCTACGGGCTGATTCTTTGACACTCCGTCGTGGTGAATCACCCACAACCGCTCACAACTTGAGTTGGGTCATTCACAAGCTCCGCTGAATGATCACCAAGCTCCCAATCACCACCGAGTCATCTAGGTGATGGCGATCACCAAGAGTAACAAGCACAAACTCTCACTTGACCATGACAAGCCTAATGAGAAGGGTGGATGCACACTTGCTACTCTCCTTGCACTAATGAGGACCTTAATCTTGGATTCTCAAATCTCAATCACCTCACTAGGCTCTTGCTCTCCCTTGCACTCTCAAGGTGTTTCTCAGCTGAACAAATGGGCAAGAGACCTCCCTTGGACGAGTGGAGTAAGTATTTATACCCCCTTATTCAAAATATAATGTTTGGAGACTGAGTCATCACTCTATGGGGTGGTCGGAAGCTCCGGTCAGGGTGACCGGACGCTCCAATCAGTTATTCCCACCACTGTGTTAGAAAGAGCCGTTATGCTCTGACCGGACTCTAACCAGCGTCTGATCAGTACCGACCGGACGCGTCCGGCTAAGAAAAATGCTCTTTGGAACCTTACTGATGTCGATCAGACGCTGGCACCTAGAGTCCGATCAGTTCGTTATTCAGCGTCCGATCAATTACCGGATCCTGACCAGCATCCAGTCAGCACTGACCGAACGTGTCCGGTCAAGAAAATCCCTCTATGGAACCTCTTTGGAGTTGAACGGTGATAGGCACCCAGCGTCCGATCACTTTTCACTCAGCGTTCGGTCAGTACCAGACGACTTCAGTCGATCAAATGAACTGACCGGACTCACCCTCCGGTGTCCGGTCACAACAAGACCAGCGTCCTGTCAATCATTTGACCCTCCATTCACTTCCAACTCGAAATCCTATGTGAATGAAGTTTACTCCAATTGATCTTAGGGCTATTTCTGAGCTACCTAGTGCTAGATTTGACAAGTGTGCACCACACCTAAACCACTAGACTCACCTAGATCAAGCTACTAGTCCATACCCCCCTTAATAGTCCGGCCAAAGGAAAAACAAAGTCCTAAACTACTCTAAGTGTCTCTCCAATACCAAACGACACTTAGAACTAGTCTGTCATTAACCTTGTCAGTCCATCCTTTGAAAACCAAAACAATTTCCATCGACAGAGGCATGACAACCATGATTGCCCAATCAATTGCCATTACCATGACCTAACTCAAATTGCCTCTACAAAACACACGTTAGTCATAGTAATCTCGTGTTGTCATTAATCACTGAAACCCAACTAGGGGCCTAGATGCTTTTATGAGCCATATTTCCCAAGATTTTTCCTATACTAAGCACATCACCCGTAGCGAAGCACGGGCAGCAGTGGCTAGTATACCATTAAGGCATGCCAACTCCTAAAGTTAGGACAGATGTAGCTCTTCGTGCCTTGTAGATATATTTTTATTTTTAACATTAATTAATAAGGTGAATTCTTTTTGTTTTGAAATATAACGATCCAAACTATTCCATTATCTACCAAAAAACTATTCCATTATCTGTAATCTAAAAAGGAAAAAAATAACCTATATTCTTTTAATCTTCTATTTCAAAGAAAAAGAACACACTAAAATGTCCGAAGAACTTTCTCGCATGTGGCACGTGGGGCTCTCCTCTCCTCTCCTCCCCTTTGTGGACCGTAGAGTGTACACATTATACTGTTGTGGGTGGTAGTCTGTATGGCTGTATACAGGTGCGGCATCTTCGGGCATGTTTGGGAAGGGTGGCTGAGGCTGGCTTGGCCCGTCCGTTAGGCCTAGCCCAGCCCAGGCCTACCCTAAGTGGTGCAACTGCTCATGTTTGGCATGGAGTATGAAACAGGCTAGGCCCACTTGAGATTGTGTTTGGTTCTAACCATGCAGCCAGGCTAAGGAGCCAACTAACTCCAACTACCAAACTGAGATTGTGTTTGGTTGTTGGCTGTCTCGGCCAGGCCCATAGTCAGGATACAGAAATCTAGATATAGCAATGGAATGAGCAAGAGTTGGAGATCCATTACAACAGGTTTGAACAATTAAACCATACAATTAGTGCTGTTAAAAGCACTAGGCCTCAAACAAGTTAACCATAGAGTCATAGCTACTCTAACTTTACATAGTACCAATGAAGCAAGGCAAAATAACAACATCAACAACCTAATCGGTAAGCAGCAGTACTAGAAGAACAGATAGGAGATAGGTAACAGAAATGGATTACATAAATTAGTAAGTGGGGCAGCTCATCCATCATCTAGTTGTAGTCATCACATGCCTAAGTGGGATAGTCCTAGTGCCCTGTATTGCCCACCTTCATCCATAGTCCAAACAGCAAGATAACAAGTGAGGTGATTAACACATTCTTCCACCAACCAGCCTTACCATTACCATCAGAAGGAGCAATGATTTGAGCTAAAGCATCCTGAGGAACCAGATCAGTCATAAGGGAGGGGAGCTGCTACTCCAACAGATGGATTCACATGTCTCACTTATGCCTGAAAATCTCTAACAGCCTACTCATAGTTACTATACTTCTTGTATATAGCATTTCTCACCCCAAAAACTTATTTGCTGCACTCATGCCAAGTGAGGTAAATCCTAGGAGTCTTCCCATAGAAAACAACATAGCAACTGGCCATTTCTAGTGAAATGAAACAGTTGTTTAGCCTTAGTCAAATGTAATGCATGAAACTAGTCAAGAGTGTGGAACTTGAAGATCTACAGTTTGTGATGAAACAAATCGTTGATCTCAAGTCCCTCACTAATGACCAGCAACATCAAGTTCAAATCAACAGTTATGACATCATAGGCATTGTAAGAAAAGATTGGCCCAAGCTTTAGAATCTGATGGTGTAATTCAATGGCTAAATCATTGGTGGCTGCCATACAAATAAAAAACTAGTAGAACAACAAGTTACAAACTGCAGGCAATAGAAGAACCAAACAAGTACAAATCCAAGATCATGGCTGCCATGGAACCCATGTGCACGTCCATTCACTGCCATCAACACAACAAAGAAGGGGCTATTGCTAGGGAATGGATGTGTCACATGGATTTGATGACATACATGACAAATCACAAGAATCAAGTAAACAGGATAGCCACCTCATGTACAAATTCTGCATCATAGGCCATTTAAAATCCCCACAGTTGCCACCAATCCAAAGAAACAAATCAAATAGTTGAAAGGTTCTAATGGCTAGAGGGGGGGTGAATAGCCTAATAAAATTTCTACAACAACACTTAACAAAATAGTTAGATAATTATGAGGCGAAACAAGTGTTGCGCTAGCCTACTCAAAATGCAAGCCACCTACCACAATTCTAGTTTAGACAGTGTCGATTCACACAAGTGCTATGACACTACCCTATGTTAGTGTGCTCTCAAAGGCTAACTAAAGAGCCACACCAACCAAGCAAGAAAGCTCTCACAACTAGCTACACTGAAGAGCTTGTCAACTAGTTTGCGGTAAAGTAAAGAGAGTGATCAAGAGGGTTATACCGCCGTGTAGATGAAAAACCAATCAATCACAAAGATGAATAACAATGAAGACCAATCACCTCAGAATTAATGATGAACACAACGATTTCTACCGAGGTTCACTTGCTTGCTGTCAAGCTAGTCCTCATTGTGGCGATTCACTCACTTGGAGGTTCACGCGCTAATTGGCATCACACGCCAAACCCTCAATAGGGTGCCGCACAACCAACACAAGATGAGGATCATACAAGCCATGAGCAATCCACTAGAGTACCTTTTGGCGCTCCACCGGGGAAAGGTCAAGAACCCCTCACAATCACCACGATCGAAGCCAGAGACAATCACCACCCTCCGCTCAACGATCCTCACTGCTCCAAGCCGTCTAGGTGGCGGCAACCACCAAGAGTAACAAGTGAAATCTGCAGCGAAACACGAACACCAAGTGCCTCTAGATGTAATCACTCAAGCAATGCACTTAGATCACTCCCAATCTCACTATGATGATGAATCAATGATGGAGATGAGTGGGAGGGCTTTGGCTAAGCTCACAAGGTTGCTATGTCAATGCAAATGGCCAAGAGAGTGAGCTTGAACTGGCCATAGGGCTTAAATAGAAGCCCCCATGAAATAGAGCCGTTGTACCCCTTCACTGGGTACAGATCGGGGTGACCGGACGCTTTGGTCCTACTTACCGGACCCTGGACTCAGCATCCGGTCCATCGATGGACGCCACATGTCACTAGCTTTAAACACTATTCGTTAGATTTCAATGGCTACGAACCTGACCGGACGCTCCGGAAAAACTGACCGGACGCTGGAGCCTCAGCGTCCGATCGAGTACAGTAAGGGTCAAAAACCGGTTTTTCTCGACCAGATGTGTCCGGTCCACCACGACCGGACACAGCCCAGCGTCCGGTGGTAAACCCTAGCCACTGTACCGCCAAGTCAGTGTGACCGGACACAGGCAGTCAGCGTCCGGTGCTTTTGGATCCAGCGTCCGGTCACTTGACCGACGCTGGCATCACCTCCGTTCTCTTCACCCTTGCTCAAGTGTGATAACCATCAAGTATATCACCTTGTGCACATGTGTTAGCATATTTTCACAAATGTTTTCAAGGATGTTAGCACTCCACTAGATCCTAAATGTATATGCAATGAGTTAGAGCATCTAGTGGCACTTTGATAACCGCATTCCGATACGAGTTTCACCCCTCTTAATAGTACGGCTATCAAACCTAAATGTGATCACACTCTCTAAGTGTCTTGATCACCAAAACAAAATAGCTCCTACAAAATATACCTTTGCCTTGAGCTTTTTGTTTTTCTCTTTCTTCTTTCCAAGTTGAAGCACTTGATCATCACCATGCCATCATCATCATCATGCTATGATCTTCATTTGCCTCACCACTTGGAGTGTGCTACCTATCTCATGATCACTTGATAAACTAGGTTAGCACTTAGGGTTTCATCAATTCACCTAAAACCAAACTAGAGCTTTCAATCTCCCCCTTTTTGGTAATTGATGACAACCCTTATACAAAGATATGAATTAAAATTCAATTGAATCCATGTTACTTGTCCAAGCATATTTACCATGTGTAAAAGGATATGGACAAGTTTCATGAACCCCAAATGGTAGCAATTTCTCCCCCTACATATGTGCTGAGAGTTTGGATTGTAGCTTGCACATATGCTTAGATAGGAAATATAGGAGTTAATGTCTACCATATGATGCTAAGGTATAAAAGATGGACCTTTGAAGCGTGATACCAATCAGAGTGCACCAATATACCATCCTTAGCACCATGGTTAGTTTTATATCACTTGGAAACATACTTTGAAAAGATACCACTTGTAAAAACTTGCTTGGAAATGAAAGTTATCTAGTGATTTCATTTCATCATTCATTCTTACAACTAACATTCATCACACAAGCATGGATGTTTAAATGTAATGCTTATGCCATGCAAGCAAACATATGAAATGCACATTCAAATGCACCATACAAGTTCATGAGCTTGCTCCCCCTACTTGTGTGCTCAAAATTTTAGTTTTGATCCCTTTCCTTTTTCATATCTCTCCCCCTATGTCATATGTCAAGATATCTTTATGATATCTTTAAGTTTCTTTCCCTTTTTCACTATCTTTGTTTCTCTCCTCTTTGTTTCTCTCCCCCTTATCTTTGTTTTTCTCCCCCTTTGTCATCAATGACCACAAAGGTTCTAAATATAGATAGTATTACTTGTAGGGTCGAGATTATCAATGTCAATCAATAGGGGTGAGGATCATTTTCCCAAATTTGGTCTAGTCTAGATCATTTACTAAAGAGATTTAACTCGGTTTGATCCAAGGACAAGCTTCTTCACACCTCCAAATAAGGATTATCTTGTACCATGTTGAGTTAAACACTTATAGCTCATTTTCTAGATTAAACACTAGGTTTACAAGCCCACAAACATGTCATATGCTATCACTAGATCAAATCAAGCATAGAAGCAATAGTGATCCCATATAGACATCAAAATCATTTGATTTTCATGAATGAGCCTAATAAAATAGAACCACTTGAGAGGTCCTAATGGAATTAAAAATGTGACTAGATGCACTAATCATGTCCTTAGCAAAGATGTATGTCATGCCAATCAACTTTTACCTTAGATTGCTCGAAGGCGAGGCATGTCATATGAGTGGGGGTGCATCAACACATATTTGAGAAATCCAATATGTTCAACTCATTCCTTAGCTTGCAAAACCTTTTTCATCCAATGGCTTTGTGAATATATCAGCAAGTTGATCTTCGGTTCCTACACTCTCAATGCAAATGTCCCCTTTTTGTTGGTGATCTCTTATGAAATGGTGGCGGACATCAATGTGCTTTGTTCTTGCATGTTGAACCGGATTGTTGGTTAACTTGATTGCACTCTCATTGTCACATAGCAATGGCACTTTCTTGAACTTGATTCCAAAGTCACTCAAGGTGGCCTTCATCCAAAGTATTTGTGCAAAACAACTATCGGCAGATATGTATTCGGCTTCAGCGGTTGATAATGCAACACAATTTTGCTTCTTTGATGACCATAAACAAGTGATCTTCCCAACAATTGACATGTGCCTAAGGTGCTCTTCCTTTCAACCTTGCATCCCGCATAATCTGAGTCGGAGTAACCAACTAGCTTAAACTTTGCTCCTTTGGGATACCACAAACCAACATTTGGTGTATGCTTCAAGTACCTCAATATTCTCTTTGTAGCCTTCAAATGACTTTCTCTTGGTGAGGCTTAAAATTTTGCACACATACATACACTAAACATGACATCCGGCCTTGATGCGGTCACATAGAGTAGGCTTCCAATCATGGACCGATACAACTTTTGATCCACCATATTTCCACTTGCATCACTATCCAAGTTGCCATTGGTTCCCATTGGTGTGCTAATGACTTTGCTATCAATCATGCCAAACCTCTTGATCATGTCCTTGATGTACTTGCCTTGACTCACAAAAGTACCATTCTTCAATTGCTTGATTTGAAGACCAAGGAAGTAACTCAATTCTCCAATCATGGACATCTCAAACTCATTAGCCATCATCTTCCCAAACTCATCACAAAATTCTTGATTTGTTAATCCAAATATGATATCATCAACATAGATTTGCAACACAAACAAGTCTTTTCCAATCTTCTTGATGAAAAGAGTAGTGTCAACCTTGCCCATTGTGAACCCTTTAGAGAGTAGAAATCTCTCAATCTCTCATACCATGCTCTAGGTGCTTGCTTCAAGCCATACAATGCTTTCTTTAACTTGTACACATGGTTGGGCTTCTTGTCATTTTCAAAACCGGGAGGTTGCTCAACATATACTTCTTCATTGATGTAGCCATTGAGAAATGCACTCTTAACATCCATTTGATAGAGCTTGATGTTGTGGGCACAAGCATAGGCTAGCAAGATTCTTATTGCTTCCAATCTAGCAACCAGGGCATATGTTTCTCCAAAGTCAAGACCTTCAACTTGTGTATATCCTTGTGCTACCAATCTTGCTTTGTTCCTTACAACTATCCCATCTTGATCTTGCTTGTTTCTAAAGACCCATTTGGTTCCAATCACATTGTGTCCCTTTGGTCTTTCTACCAATTCCCACACTTGATTTCTTGTGAAGTTATTCAATTCTTCATGCATAGCATTCACCCAATCAACATCCTTCAAGGCTTCATCTATCTTATTTGGTTCAATGGATGACACAAATGAGAAGTGTTCACAAAATAATGCCAATCTTGATCTTGTTTGTACACCTCTTGAAATATCACCAATGATTATATCCAAAGGATAATCTCTTGCAATACTTGTTGGTTGGAGCAATGGAACTTGATTGCTTGCACTTACTAGATCATTGGGTTGAGATGATGTACTAGCCATTTGATCTTGATCAATGTCATGAGAGTCACTTGCACTAGCTTGATTTGTATCAACCTGCGCATTTGAGTTGGAGAGCACTTGCACTTGATCATCTTCATCATCAATCACTTGTCTAGGCCTCAATTCACCAATATCCATGTTCCGCATGACATTTAAAAGTTGAATGCCTCTAACATCTTCCAAGTTCTCATTCTCTACTTGTGAACCCTTGGTTTCATCAAATTCAACATCATGAACTTCCTCAAGAGTACCACTATCCAAATTCTATACTCTATATGCTTTGCTTATAGTAGAATATCCAAGTAAGAATCCTTCATCACATTTCTTATCAAACTTGCCCAATCTAGTGCCTTTCTTCAAGATATAGCATTTGCAACCAAAGACCCAAAAATATGCAATGTTGGGCTTTCTACCATTCAAGAGCTCATATGGTGTCTTCTCTTTCAATCGGTGACAATAGAGGTGGTTGCTACAATAGCAAGTCATGTTGATAGCTTTGGCCCAAAAGGATTGACTCATATTGTACTCACTAAGCATAGACCTTGCCATATCAATAAGTGTTCTATTCTTCCTCTCAACAAGGCCATTTGATTGTGGGGTGTATTTGGCCGAGAATTGATGTCTAATTCCAAATTCATCACATAACTCATCAATTCTAGTATTCTTGAACTCACTACCATTGTCACTTCTAACTCTCTTGATGGTTGTTTCAAACTCATTGTGAATGCCTTTGACAAATGATTTGAATGTTGCAAATACATCACTTTTGTCCACTAGAAAGAATACCCATATATATCTAGTGTAGTCATCCACTATCACAAATCCATATTTGTTACCACCGATACTAGTGTATTGTGTTGGCCCAAACAAATCCATGTGCAATAACTCAAATGCTTTACTAGTGCTCATCATGCTTTTCTTAGGATGGGTGTTTCCAACTTGTTTGTTGGCTTGACAAGAGCTACAAAGCTTATCCTTTTCAAACACGACATCTTTCAAGCCTTTAACTAAGTCATGCTTAACCAATCTATTCAATTGTTTCATTCCAACATGACCAAGCCTTCTATGCCATAACCAACCCATGCTAGACTTAGTGAACAAGCATGTAGATAATTTAGCTTCATTAGCATTGAAATCAACCAAGTATAGATTCTCATATCTAAAACCTTTGAAGATCAAGTTAGAGCCATCTACACTTATGATCTCTACATCATCTACCCCAAATATACATTTGAATCCAAGATCACTTAATTGAGCCACGGATAGCAAATTGAAGTTCAAGCTCTCTACTAGCAACATATTGGATATGCTCAAGTCATTGGATATTGCAATCTTACCAAGCCCTTTGACCTTGCCTTTGCCATTGTCACCAAATGTGATACTATCATAACCATCATTACCATTGATGTTGATTGAGTTGAACATTCTTGCATCATCGGTCATGTGTTGAGTGCACCCACTATCAAGAACCCAATGCCTTCCTCCGACTTTGTAATTGACCTACAAAAGAAGATCAATTCCTTTTAGGTACCCAAACTTGCTTGGGTCCTTGAAGGTTAGTCATTAAGCTCTTTGGTACCCAAATAGGCTTTCCTTTTTGAGCCCATCCATGGTTTACCAATGAACTTAGCCTTTACACCATTTATACCCTTAGTAAGCATATAGCATGAATCAAGCTTAATGAAGGATACATTAGCACTTTTGCTCTTATTTTTGCATTCTTGCTCTTTGTGACCCACTTGCTTGCAACTAGTGCAAAACCGACCATTGTTCTTCATAAAACTAGTCTTGTGAGGAGCAAAGGCCGCCTTTACCTTTCTTGGGGGCATAGCCTAATGCCTCTTTGTAGAGAGAAGCTCTTTGGCTACCCAAGCACATAAGTAAGCGGTTCTCACCACCATAAGCCTTAGCTAAGGTATGAGTGAGCTTAGTGACCTCCTTCTTGAGGTTCTCATTCTCAACCACTAGTGAGGCATCACAAGTGAGACCATCACTACAAGATGAGGTAGAAGTGGAAGTGCTACAAGAAGGGTTAGTAGGAGCAACAATGATAGGCACAGATAGTGATTCATCAATTATATCATAAGTTAATCCTACATCACAAGTTTCAACATGCTTCTTTTTACCTTGTTCATTAAGCAAAGTGGAATGAGCCTTTTCAAGCTTTTTGTGAGCCTTGCCAAGCTTCTCATGGGCTTCCTCTAGCTTCTCATGAGTTGCTTTGAGCTCATCAAGGGCTTACTTAAGGGCTTTTACCTCCTTATTCAAGCTCTTGCATTCCCTTCTCTTAATGTCAAAGTGTTCTTTAGCATCTTCTAGCATGTCAAATAATTCATCCTTAGTAGGTTCATCATCATCACTACATTTTCATTTTCATGTTCATTATCATCAATATGTTCTTCATCACTTTCATCATCACAAGATTGTACCTTAGTGGTCTTAGCCATGAAGCATGATGACGATTCGAAGAGAGAAGGCCTTTCATTGATAGCAATGCTTGCAAGAACCTTCTTCTTGGTGGTCTTGTGATCATCACTATTAGCATCATCATCACTTGAGGAAGCATCACTATCCCAAGTGACTACATATGAACCACCCTTCTTCTTCTTGAAGGCCATCTTGTCCTTCTTCTCTTTCTTTTCCTTCTTGTCCTTTTTCTTGTTCTTCTTGTTGTCATCATCATTGTCGTTATTGTATGGGCATTGAGCAACAAGATGATCTTTGCTTCCACACTTGAAGCATCTTCTTGACTCTTCTTTGTTCTTGGATGAAGACTTCTTTCTTCTAGCACGGTAGCCCTTCTTCACCATGAACTTGCCAAATCTCTTGACAAATAGAGCCATCTTCTCATCATCATCATCATCATCCCATGATTCATCTTCTTTACTTGATGTTTCTTGTTTAGCTTTGCCCTTAGATGATGTGGCTTTGAATGCCACGCTCTTCTTCTTCTCATCCTTCTTCTCATCTTTCTTCTCCTTCTTTTCTTCCTTCTCATCATCATATCTATATGTATCATCGGTCATTATATCTCCCAATACTTGGTTTGGTGTCATGGTGTCCAAACCACTCCTCACTAGAATAGTGACCAATGTACCAAATCTTGAAGGTAAGTATCTCAATAACTTGTGGGAGAAGTCCTTATCCTTCACTTCTTCTCCAAGTGCTTTGAGATTATTGATAAGCACTTGAAGCCTATGAAACATCTCCGGCACACTCTCATCCTTCTTCATCTTGAAGCTTGCAAACTTCTCTTTGAGAATGTATGCCTTTGCACCCTTCACGGCTTGAGTGCCCTCAAATGATTCTTCCAACTTCTTCCAAGTCTCATAAGCCATCTCAATATTCTTGATTTGCTCAAATGTTCTCTCATCAATTGCATCATGAATAGCACTTAGAGCAATGTCATTGTTTTGGAGAAGCACTTCTTCGGCCGCGGTCGGATTCTCTGGATCACCAATCTCAATTTTGGTTTCTACCACCTTCCACACCTTTCTATTGATTGACTTGATGTGTGTGGTCATCTTTGACTTCCAATAAGGATAATTTGAGCCATCAAATTAGGGTGGCTTCTTAGTGTTGTTGATTTAAGCCATTTTAACACCGAAGGTTGTTAAGCCTCAAATCACGGTGACCTTAGCTCTGATACCACTTGAAAGGTCCTAATGGCTAGAGGGGGGGTGAATAGCCTAATAAAATTTCTACAACAACACTTAATAAAATGGTTAGATAATTATGAGGTGAAGCAAGTGTTGCACTAGCCTACTCAAAATGCAAGCCACCTACCACAATTCTAGTTTAGACAGTGTTGATTCACACAAGTGCTATGACACTACCCTATGTTAGTGTGCTCTCAAAGGCTAACTAAAGAGCCACACCAACCAACCAAGCAAGCTCTCACAACTAGCTACACTAAAGAGCTTGTCAACTAGTTTGCGGTAAAGTAAAGAGAGTGATCAAGAGGGTTATACCAGCCGTGTAGATAAAGAACCAATCAATCACAAAGATGAATAACAATGAAAACCAATCACCTCGGAATCAATGATGAACACAATGATTTTTACCGAGGTTCACTTGCTTGCCGGCAAGCTAGTCCTCGTTGTGGCGATTCACTCACTTAGAGGTTCACGCGATAATTGGCATCACATGCCAAACCCTCAATAGGGTGCCGCACAACCAACACAAGATGAGGATCACACAAGCCACGAGCAATCCACTAGAGTACCTTTTGGCGCTCCGCTGGGGAAAGGTCAAGAACCCCTTACAATCACCACGATTGGAGCCGGAGACAATCACCACCCTCCGCTCAATGATCCTCGCTGCTCCAAGTCGTCTAGGTGACGGCAACCACCAAGAGTAACAAGTGAAATCCACAGCTGAAACACGAACACCAAGTGCCTCTAGATACAATCACTCAAGCAATGCACTTGGATCACTCTCAATCTCACTATGATGATGAATCAATGATGGAGATGAGTGGGAGGGCTTTGGCTAATCTCACAAGGTTGCTATGTCAATGCAAATGGCCAAGAGAGTGAGCTTGAACTAGCCATGGGGCTTAAATAGAAGCCCCCATGAAACAGAGCCATTGTACCCCTTCACTGGGTACAGATCGGGGTGACTGGACGCTCCGATCCTACTGACCGGACCCTGGACTTCAGCGTCCGGTCCACTAATGGACGCCACGTGTCACTGGCTTCAAACACTATTCGTTAGATTTCAACGGCTATGAACCTGACCGGACGCTCCGGAAAAACTTGACCGGACACTAGAGCCTCAGCATCCGGTCGAGTACAGTAAGGGTCAAAAACCAGGTTTTCCTCGACCGGACGCGTCTGGTCCACCACGACCGGACACATCCCAGCGTCCGGTGGTAAACCCTAGCCACTATACTGCCAAGTTAGCAGCGACCAGACGTAGGCAGTCAGTGTCCGGTGCTTTTGGATCTAGCGTCCGGTCACTTGACCGACGCTGGCATCACCTCCAGTTCTCTTCACCCTTGCTCAAGTGTGCTAACCATCAAGTGTATCACCTTGTGCACATATGTTAGCATATTTTCACAAATGTTTTCAAGGATGTTAGCATTCCACTAGATCCTAAATGCATATGCAATGAGTTAGAGCATGTAGTGGCACTTTGATAACCGCTATTCCGATACGAGTTTCACCCCTCTTAATAGTACAACTATCAAACCTAAATGTGATCATACTCTCTAAGTGTCTTGATCACCAAAACAAAGTAGCTCCTACAAAATATACCTTTGCCTTGAGCTTTTTGTTTTTCTCTTTATTCTTTCCTAAGTCGAAGCACTTGATCATCACCATGCCATCATCATTATCATGCTATGATCTTCATTTGCCTCACCACTTGGAGTGTGCTACCTATCTCATGATCACTTGATAAACTAGGTTAGCACTTAGGGTTTCATCAATTCACCAAAACCAAACTAGAGCTTTCAATAGTTCACAAGTAAGAGATCAAATATCAAGTGGTCTCAAATAAAGTAGTCCAATAGAGGCTACAAATAGTCATTTACAACAACAGGTTCTGTGCAATAGTTCTGGGCTCAAATGTCCTACCATGGTGCCCTATAGCACATATTGTTAGCCACCCTCCCAAGAATGAACTCAAAAGGACAGGTGTGGGTCAGCCAAGTAACCTACATAAAATACCTACAACTCAACTGTAGTCAAAAGAAGAGAGAGTGGGTGAGGGAGGTGGAGGAACTATACATCTCAACAGTCAACCCCCTCAATGCACTTGCTTGCCAACATGTACAGGAACTACATGTAGTAGTTCTTGGCTAGGTAGTTCCTAAGACAAATGTCCCTATGGCTGCCACTCATGCCTACAAAGCCCCTACCTTGGGCCTTGCTATCTAGCAGGTAGGTGTAGGTAACTATAAGTTCCTCCTCAGTAAAGCTAGACATCTCCATCATAGCAAGGTAGAGGTCAGCATCAATATGGGCTGGTCTAGTCTCCCTAAGAGCATTGCCAACATTGTTGACAGCATCAGACATGTTGGTCAACATAAGCATCTCATCCTCACTGAAATTGCCTCTCTTCCTCTTTCCACCCACAGCTAAGGAGAGGAGCTCTATGGCCTTGCTGCTGTAGCCTACATCAATGTCAATCTTCTCAGTAGGAACATGGGTAGAGGAAGGACCCTCTACCTTAGCAGCAACACTATCAGCCTGGTTAGCCCCTAGGGCTTCACTAGAAGCAAGTGCAAACCTACCAGTGGCCATAACATGGCCAAAGATGGACTCTATCTCAGTATAGAACCTTATAGGGCTGTTTAAAAACTCTGCATCTCTAGGATGGTCCTGCATGAAGGGGGGAGGGAGGGGGAGGGTAGAGTTTTAGACAAATAATTGAAAGACAGGTACAAGGATACATAGAAAAGAAATCAAAGTTCTACCTTATAGTGGCCAAGGTAGTGCTCCTGCTCAAGCATGATAGCATTGGTGTCACTATCCCATAGTGCCCCACTTAGGTCCTTGAGCTTACAGACCCTAGACCACTTTTGCCTCCGCTTCCTGAGATGGTTGTACATAGTTGGGCTCACTGCCTCCCCACTGTACTCCTTAAGGGCTTTGGCAACATGGTTAACATCTTATCCTTGAAGACTTTGTTAGGCCTACTACCATCACTAACAAGCTGAGCCATCCTCCTAAGGACAAAGCCAGAGGTGTTGTTGTTCCAGCTCATGGCCCTAGGACCCCCTGCACCAGTAGCAGTAGCACCATCACCTGCTGCTGTAATAGCAACAGCAGCAATAATAGCACCCCCAGCAGCCCATTGACTACATTAGAAGCAGTCACAAACCCACCCTAGGCACCAAGCACATCAACTGGGAGTGGAGCCATTCTATTTGGTATTCCAATTAGAAAGTAGGAGAATAACATCAGAATCATAAGTAGACATAAGTTGTAGCCATGGAACACAGCCATACAATAGCAGCATCATAATTTATCTATGCTACAACCACTGTATGGCTGAGTTTCATGGCCAGAGACCATGAAACAGTGATAGATGATGAAATAGTCAACATGAACCAAACAATAAACAGCTGAGTAGGAGAAAAACTTGGTCTAAGGCTTATCCAAGAAATTATTACATAACCATCACATAAACATGCGTTCCATAGCAAGGGTAAACAAAATGAATTTAATAACAAAGTTACTGCCTGATCAGATCCTAGAGGTACCCTTCCCTTCCCACATAGCATTACAGATGGCATCCCTCCTAAGTGCCATGGCATTGGAGTCTTGGGACTGGCTCTCATTATTAGGCAGGTTGTCAAGTGGGTTCAGGTTGGCTACTAGTGAAACCCTCACAGGTGGCACAACTTGGTCATTACCAAAACCTAGGATCCAATTGTGCATAATACAGCAGGCCAATACAAGCTTCACCTGAGTCTTGTATGGGTGAAAGGGCTTGTTATCTAGGATATGAAACATGTTCTTCAGTGCACCAAAAGCTCTCTCCACAGTGACCCTTAGTGATGAGTGCCTTAGGTTGAAAAGCTCCCTTGCATTGGTTGGGTGGTTTCTGCTCCCAAACACAGTCAAGTGGTACCTTGACCCCCCTTAGGGGGGTAGAAAGTCATTGTGGCATGCATAGCCAGCATCTACTAGGTAGAATTTACCTACATTTGGACATCTAATGTGAGTGTGTGCAAATGTTAAGGACATAAGTGCATTGACTAGGTAGTGTAGTTATCTTCAGGTACAGTGAACCCATCATTCCTCTCTATGGCATCAGCCAGGATAAGTGCATCATGGGCAGAACCCTCCCAACTAGCAAGGACATATGTGAACTTTAGATCAAAGTCCATAGCAGCCATGACATTTTGTGTGAGGTCGTGTTTCCTACCCCTGAAAGCAGCCTACATGTGTTGAGGCACCCTTGCTAACACATGGGTGCCATCAATGGCACCAATGCAGTTCTAAAAACCATGGAAGTGAGATAATAGTACATGTGAATATGCACATCTACCTAATGAAGGAACTTATGCTTCACAATTACCTTCAAGAATGGATTCCATCTATGGCTTTCAAGTACCTTTGGGTGAATGGCAGTGCTAGGAGGCTTGATTATCTCATTCCTAATGCTCACCAACAGCATACAAAATCTGGTGGAAGTGTCTGTGCACTGTCTCAATGGACCTCCTAAATGACTGATAGACAACTCTAAATCTTTGGTTATGACCAACCACATGAAGGAACATTACAACTTGCTCCTCTACTGTCACCCCCTCTCTATCAGACACTAGGCTCCTAGCTCTAAATAGATTGCATAAAGCAAAAAAAGATGCTCTGATCATCCTAAACATGGATATGCACTCTCTATTATTGGAGTTATAGATCAGGTTAAGGGTCTGCTGCCTGTGCTGCTCAGCTTCATCCCTAAGTGCATACAGCAGAGGGTCAGATTCACTATCAGGCCTTTTCCTTTTAAGCCTCCTGGTAACAAAGGACACCATGACTACAACCAGGGTAGCTGCTTGCCTACACATTATCTCATGACTCACAGAGGGATCCATCTACATACATATAACAATGTAACACAAACTTAGATCATCATACCCTGCCTAGCCTCAAAATGATTGTACAATGATTCAGTAAGCAAATAAAGCACGACTGCATTTAGGTATATGCCTCCAAGTGCTTAGGACAACATCAGACCATATCATAAAAATACAGAAGCAAACCATATGAAAATAATGAAACACATCAAGCATATAGAGCTTAATAAAGAAGAAGCACATCATAATGGCAAGCATGAAAGATGGTAAGAACGACCATTACTGAACTATCAAATGAAACCCTAATCCATCGAGGAACAAGCAAGTACTACTCAAATTAGATGAACGAATCATGAACAGTAGCTACGATATGAAACCCTAACACCATCGCCGTAGGGAGGATTGGGGATCGATTTCACCTCGGGGTCGGCGTCGGCGCAAAGGAGCAGCGCAGCGAGAAAGAAGAATAAGACTAGGTGAGAGAGAGGAAGCAGATCCGACCGGAGAGGAAGTAGATCAGGCCGGAAGAATAGCTTCAGCACCACTGCACACACAGAAGAAGACGGAAGAAGACGGCCGCCTACCACGGAGTCCCGCGGTCAAAGGAGCAGCGTCGCCTCGTAGCAGATCCAAGGCGGGAGAATGGAGACAAAGACCGCCACGGGAGGACGCCGCCGTGACGCACACCAGTTCACCACCACCGCCGGTATCTCACGTGGCTAGAGGAAGGCGAAGAGCAGAGAGAGGAAGGAAGGAGAAGCAGCAACGAGGGCAGCTTATGAAGGCGGAGGATTTCGCCGGTGGAGAGAGCGCTGCGCGGAGCTTCTCCCTCTTCCCACGTGAGCCCGCACAAGCCAGCCGGCGCTGCCGAAATCGCCCCCCAAATCGTCCGCCCTCACGCTGCTCGCAGCCGCGCCTTCGTTTCCCCGAAGCCAGGGGGAAGGGGCCGTTTTGCACCGCGGCGGCTGGGCTGCTAAGATGGCCAAGGCTCCCGAGCACGGCAGTTGCAGCCCACCAGCGCAGCCGGGCTCTTGGCCACGCTCCCAAACGCGCCCTGTCTCCCGATTATTGCAAGGATAAGGAGGAAGCCAAAGCCATCAGGGGAGTGGACTGTGGACACTGCTGTGCAGAGCCGTCGTCGTCGGAATCCAACCCAAGGTGAGCGTCTACCTCCAAACCCATCATCTCCGCCCTACCCCTCAGCATGCTCTCCTGATTCCGCGGTTCTTGGGCTCTTGGCCGGATGAGGCTGCCCGGCCTGCAGATTTTCTGTTACATTTTCTTTTAAAGAAGGAACATCTCCGTTTACCTAAAGATTACTTTTCTTTTTGGTCACTGTTCTATTGATTTGGCCTTTGTGTACCCTTTTTCCCAAATGCTGAAATGGGAAGGAGAACGGGAGGGTTTGCACTGCGATGCCCTGTAAAGAGACCTATCTTGCTAGGGCTTCCATCCTCATTTTTAATTTAGGGAAAATGTTCCCCTTTTTCTTTAGTTCTTCTAATATAATTCGGCAAATCTCTTGCTCTCCCGCTTTATTATCTCACGAGCATTATTGAAGTGTCACAATCAGAGTTCAGAGCGTGTAAGCGCAAGTGTATTCAACACAGTACATTATTACCTTCACGGCCGTCCAGATTGCTCCCTGAAAACAGAGTGCATTCCTCAGTTTCCAGACGCTCCACAAAACAGCAGCAGCACATGTTTAATTCTATCAGCTTCCACATCTGAAAGATGCAAATTCTGGACGGCCTATGTCGATGCTGCGAAATTATGTTCATATGATATGATGGATGCAACTTTTTTTATTGAGATCATGGATGCAAATGCAGGTGTACAAGTTGGCCGAGCATATTAAATCCAAGGGTGGCAATATCACTCGTGAACCTGGTCCTGTCAAGGGAGGATCCACTGTTATTTCCTTTGCACAGGACCCTGATGGCTACAGGTTTGCCCTTATCATGACCCTCTTTGCCAAGTCATGCTTCGTGTTGGTGATCTTGAGCGTTCTATCAAGTTCTATGAGAAGTTTTTTTTTCCTTTTGTAAGGCTGGGCTATTACAAAAGTTGGAGATGCTAAATATTTCTTTGTATCTCTAGAGGAGCAGTCTCATTCTCATACATGATGATGTATTGTTTGTTTCCATGCAGGCCCTTGGGATGAAGCCGCTAATGAAGAAGGACGTACCTGATTATAAGGTAACCTGTTGTTCCAAGCAATTTTTTAGTGTAGTGTTCTTTCAGCTTAGTAGACTGAATATTTTCGGAATTATACAGTATACCATTGCCAAATTGGGCTATGCCGAAGAGGACAAGACAACTGTTCTGGAGTTGATATACAACTATGGGGTCACAGAATATAGCAAGGGCAATGCATATGCTCAGGTCTTTGCAATCTTTTATCAGCAGCATTTTCCTAATAATATTTTGGCGTTTCTTAATTGTTTGACTTATGTAAGTGCAGGTTGCCATTGGCACCAACGATGTGTACAAGAGTGCAGAGGCGGTTGATTTGGCAACCAAAGAACTAGGTGGCAAGATTTTGCGGCAGCCAGGGCCTCTTCCTGGGATCAACACTAAGATCGCCTCTTCTGTTGATCCTGATGGCTGGAATGTGGTATGTCTTCCATCTTTTTGTACCGTTAGCTGGTAAATTGACTACTGCTTTCTTCAAATCTAGAGATAATGATAATGAAATGATTAATGTTTTAAATAAAGTTTTGCACTACCCATGGTTACAAAGCTTAAACTGGATGCACCTGTGAAGCCAAGCCATTATAAACAGGACTTATTACTGGAAAGCTATAGCCAACATCATGTCAACTATTGACTATCGGATATACCTGTGTGACTTAACTTAGCCCCTCAAATATAGAAAAACGTGATTTTTTAAAAAAACAATAACAGAAATGGTAGCTAGTTTGTCGCTAATATTTAGAACTAGTTTGCTATACCTATAATCCTATATTTATATCGTTATTGCACCCTCAGCCCAATTTTTTTTCTTCTTCTGAAAGAATGTAGTTGCCCAGGAAACGTGACCTTTCATCGTTCACATTGTAGGTTCTGGTTGACCACGCTGACTTCCTCAAGGAACTCCAGCGAAGACCAGGACACCCAGGTGCTGTCCCTGCTCGTCTGTGATGTAATAAATAAAAGGCAGGTTGTTTGTTTCTACCATGTTGCATGAACCAAAAATAAATGTTGCTAGAGTTTGTGTTTCTGCTAGTGAGGTTTGGTGTTTGCTATGTGGTTGTGCCTGCTACTACTATGCAATTGCTACCTGTAGCAACATGTCTATTTCAGTGGATCAGATGGTGTAGTTTAGTCTTTTGGTGGTTGAACGGTGTTGGTTATCCCTGGTCCATTTTTTATTGCCTGCTGTTGTGCATTTGCTAGCATGCATTTCTGATATTGTGGGTTATTCATAGGTCCTAACTGACTCTTAGATGGCAATTCATACGACTATGCTCGAGCCATCTGATCAACATGGTGGAATTGTGTTTTTTATTATTATTTTTATGTTATCTGTTGCATCCCAATTTTATTGGAGGTGCAGGCCTATCCATCACCAGCTTATTGGTATTGAACAAGGTGATTCCAAAGTTCTGAGTGCCAGTTCAGATATCAAGAAACACAATTTGGATGCTCTCCTTTTTGGAAGCTAGGTTTCTTGCACCCATTTTTCTCTGCCAGTTAGGAGTGGAAATAATACTGTTATTTTCTGATCATCTGACCGAAGGGATTCAGATACTAAGTGGATCATCTGTATCTGGACACTTGAATATCCGTATCCGAATCTGAATACTCGGTCGGATATCGGATACAGATATAGATATAACTGACACATCGAACACTATTGTGTCCGACTGAATCGAGAAAAGAAAAAAAGAGACTATCCATCTTTGTATTGGTAATATCTGTCCATCTGTTTGCATCCCTACTGCTAGCTGAACTGAATTGTCAAACCATCAATTTTCATTGATTGGGTTTGGGCACCACGGTCCATGGGACTATAATTGGCAGATCGCTGTGAGTTTGCCTGTTTTGTAGCAATCTATCTTGGGCAGGCTCAATACTGCAATTTTGTAGCTATGGTTTTGCAAATGGTTATTGAAATAAATCTAGGCTTCATGATGATAGTAGAAAGTCTCTTTTCTGTTGTGCCACACATTCACACTTGCATACAGAAGAAAGGAAAGGAATTGTAGTCTCTATGCATTGAGAAAATTTGTTGTTTATGCGTTTGTCTGATGATCATGAACGCGCAATCCTTGTTTGAACACATTTAACTTCTATCTATATACTTCTGCATATGCTTTCTAGTTCTTACTGATGCATGTTGTATGTTCTGCTGTTGAAAAACTGCAGTAACTTTTGAACAGCACAGTCTGCGACATTTTTCACATCGCAGCACGTGTACCATCTGAACTGAATGATGAAACCCAAACAATATTCTCTATGATTTGTGGACGGTGCTGGAAAAAAAAAATATTCAAATTGATGGGTCAGTTCATGAGTTTGTTACCCAGGCTACAGTGGACATGGGGGGTAGGGTGTTGTTTCGGAAAACACTAGCCAGTTCTCATTGATACTAGACCAACAGCAACAGTTCTCTGTTTCCAGAAGTCCACCAGGAGTAAGAAAACTAAGCTCCTGTGAAAAATGAAAACCCATAGAGGGCTATGGATGAAGTATCCTTTCTGTGATTTTAATGGTGGATCACAAGTCCGTTCTCCTCCATTTGCCACCGTATCTGTTCCTGGATTATCGCTAAATTACCTGATGATAAATCTCCCCTCAATATGTTATGCTTGATTATAGCTACAAATCTAGATAAAAAAACGGCATGCCCCTGAAAGTCAGTACTAGAAATGCATTCCTTGGCTTATCGGTTGGATCTGAGTTGCGTAGTGAAGAGCTTTCATGGTTTCACAGCAGCTGACTGCTGACATAAGTGACACTTAGACCCTTCTCTACATATGGACTGCAACCTTTTGTGGTGTAACATACAGTTAAAAACATTATACATGTTCCAAGGTATCAACTGAACATTTATGAGAATTACCGTTTACAAACAGTTACCACTGGTGGTTAATGGAACAGAAGAAACAGATTAGTATGGCATTAGCACAAGGTTCAGTAGCTTCTTTACTGGAATTTTTCATTCGAAAAATGCGATTTGCTTTAAGTAATAATCATGTTCATTGTTTAACACTGAGTTTGAAGGCATAATAAATGGTGGAAGAAATTTTACCTCTTTATGGAAGACTGGAGAGCATTTTCTGTGATCCTTGGCTTAGGGGGTGTTTGATTATCCCTCCTAAATTTTAGTCGTTGTCCCATCGGATGTTTGGACACATGCATGGAGTATTAAATATAGACTAATTACGAAACTAATTGTATAGTTTGTGACTAATTTGCGAGACGAATCTTTTAAGCCTAATTAGTCCATGATTTGACAATGTTTGCTACAGTAAACATGTGCTAATGACGGACTAATTAGGCTTAAAATTTCATCTCGTGGAGTATTGACAGATTATGTAATTTGTTTTTTTATTAGTATCTAAACACCCTATGCAATATCCCATCGACACACCTCCTAAATTTTAGTAGCTGGATACAAACACCCTCTTACATTACTCAAGATAGGAGCCACAGACAAACACACTGCACACTTTTGAAGTGGGTGCAGGCCGTGCAGTTCAGCTCACACTTGTCCTTCACATCGCAGGTTCTGTTGGATCACGTTGATTCCCTGGCAAGCCTAGCTTAGCCCGCCCCCATCGAGGTGACAGCTGACGACAACGCCTCAGCATCCCTAGCTACCACCCAATATCTGGCAGCTTGTCCCCGTTGATGCACCAAGTTGGATGCTGCCGTCCCAGTCCAGTTGGCGCGTTGCTGTTCGTCGTCGGAGCCAACAGCTCGATCCCCCCGGCCCTCGAACGCGTTGCCGGATGCCTGACGGCCACCGCAAGTCTTATCATTCAGATTGAACCGATACAGAGGAATTTCATCCGCAAGTAAGCAGTTGATTCTCGCTTCAGGCTATGGTGGGTTCTCGTATGTACTACCTGCTGCTGCTGCTGGCGAAGAATTGCAGGGTGCTTTGCACATGACCTCTGATGGATGTTACTGTGGGTGCTTCAAAAGCAACAGGAACCAGCAGCGGGATCGCTGTTGTCGGTTATGCTGATAGCCTCCCAGTCCCAGGTGAGTGATCACTGATCACTGAAAGCCTGGAGAATGAATGGGAAGTTGGGAACAAGGAAGGTGTTGCTGTTGTACAAGCGCCTTTTGATCATGCTGTTAACTGTTAAGCTGTTGTTGCTTTTGTTTGGCTCCAGTTTTCCTGCAAGATTCCGCATCATTCCATGGTCGCCAAGGGCCAGTGTGCCTGTACTTTCTGACAGATATTCTTGACCCAAAAGGAAATATTCACACTTGTCACATGGTGCAGTGAAAATTTTATATACTCACATACCATACCAGTGAGCAGTGATGTAAAACACACCCGCCGTGGCCCAAGGATTTCATTGGATAAGGGGATTGTTAATGTTAACCGATGTCCCATAGTGCTGTTATATTTCAAAGTAAGGGACTCAGGGTAAGGGAAAAATATATACTAGTTCATTGCAGTTATCGAAGCAGAGAAAGAAAGCACACAAACAGCAATACAATTTTCACCTGAAGTTTAGTCCTAGACCATCGAGATGGATGGACTAATGCATGTTTAGTCTAGCCTAACTAGTTGTTAGTCTCTCTCAGTAGTCCATGTATCCAAACAGCTAGCACGATACAACACTTTAGTTGGACTACAAGTCCAGATGATCCAAACATGCCCATGATCATGTACAAGGACTTACGATGAGATCAGGTTTAAAACTCCCCCCGCGTCGCTCCCGTAGGCGACACGGGGGCTCCTTGCCGCGCCGCCGCCGAGCGTCCTCCCTCCTCTCTCTCTCTCCTTGCCGTCGCCGGAGCGGGTGCCTGGAGGCGCAGGCCCGTGAGGAAGGCGGCGGCAGGGCACTCTTCGTCCGGGCGACGCGGGCGGTCGTGCGGGCGGCCGTCGTGTTCCCATCCCCGGCGTGGTGGAGGCTGCCCCGGTGCTCCGACGACCGGATTTGCCGTCCCCATGGGCGGATCCGTTGTTCCTGAGTCCGGGTCGGCGGAGGCGGCCAGCCGGGGCGAGGCGGCCTGTTGAGCGGCGGTGGCGGCGGGGTCCGGCTGCGGTGGGGCACCGTTGGGCTGGATCCGGCGCCTCCTTGAGTGGATCCGGCGGCCTCCCGGGTGGATCTGCGCAGGGCTGGGCTTGACGGTCGATGGAGGAGGCGGGGACCGAGCTTGGTGCCCCCCACCGTGGATCTATGGCGGCGTGGCTACGGCGGCGGCGAAGGCCGGCGCGTCGATGCGAGCGAGGCTGTGGCTACGGCTCGGGCCCGTGCGCCTGCAAGGGCGTGGCGGCAAGGCTGCTCCAGCTCCCCTTCCTCCGGATCCGGCCATTCCGCGGCTGCAGCTGCTGCCGTCCATGCGGTGGCGTCGGCAGCGTCGACGGTGGGCGCTTGTGCCGACGACGGCTTCGGCGTGCGGCAGGGTGACGCGCGTGGCAGGTAAGTCTAGGTCTGCATGTAGCCCGATCGGAGGGGGTGGCGGCCGACGCAGCTGTGCGGCTGCTGTGAGCAGCCGGCGCGTCGAGGCCCCTCTGGAGAAGCTCCTGCGGGTTGGCAGTGACGACGACGGTGGCAACAGGCTATGGTCCAGCATCTTGGCTCGACGTATGTGCTAGGGGCACCTCGGGCGAAAGCCATGGCGACGGCGACGCCTGTGGGCGCCGCTTTCCTTGTTGGAGGCGTCGTGTTCTTGTGCCCCCAGCCTGGTCTTCCACGGGTGAAAACCCGGTCCTTTCCTGGACAAGCGACGGCGACGCATTCGGCGTCGTACCCTTCCTGAAGGCGTCGCTGTGGAAATTCGTCTCGGCCGTGATGTCTCCTTCGGTGGATGTCCTCTGCCTCTCGGCGCCCGGTTGATGCGAGACGGCGAGTTCTACATCGCGAAGTCGGAGCTGCTGCATCGGGGGATGTAGCTCGGCAACGATGACGCGTGTCGAACCCTCCTTCTCCGACGGCTGGGTTTTCAGCTTTAGAGGCTCGGCAATCGCCGCGGGCGGGGCGTGGGATCATGGCAGGAAGTCGGAGCTGCTCTTCGCGGGGCGTTTGTGCTCGGCAACGATGACCTGCTGCAGCCTACTGCTTCGGGCCCGTTGGTCTGACATCTTATGATGGGTTGTCGGTGTTTTGCCATGGGAAGTCGGAGCTGCTAGCTGCTTTGCAACTATGCTCGGCGACGATGACTCATGATAGAGTGTACTCTGTCGCGTTGCGTGGGTGGGTAACCTTTCGTGGTGTTTAGCGCCACACTTGGCTACCTTTTGCTTGTATATAAACTTCTTTCGTCTTAATTGAAAGGCAGAGCTCCTGCCATTGTTTCAAAAAAAAAAAAAAAAAAAAAAAAAAAACATGTACAAGGACTTTGCATTGATCATTATTAGAATGAGATTGAAATAGGAGGTCATGGAAAAGGAGGGACATGCGTGAGATCGAGCCTATCACAATTGTCCTTTTGGATGCTCTCTCTGTGATAACTCCAGTTACACGCACACAAAGACAGCTTTTTGCAATGTCCATCAGTTGCCCCCGCACGAACGTTTTATGATCAGCTTTTCTTTGCTGGTTTTCAGACATGGCATCGTGACCATTCATTCGTTTCTTCTAAAAAGTTCCCTGAATTGACCTACCTCGACGCGGGCATAGCGTGGCACATCACGGGCTATTTATCTCTCAGAAAAGGGAAAAAAAACATCACGTACGGGCTCTTTAATGTACCAAGCAAAAGCTTCATAGAACTTGGATTCCTTTCGGCGTTCTCTTCTCCCTGCTTTACCTGAGCAATTCCTGTGCTTTACCTGAGCAATTCCTGTGAACAAAGGACTACTCCATTGCAATTTTTGCAGGATGAAAACTAAATGGTCCTACATTTGTACAGGAATCACTTAGCTAGAAAAGTGACCGAGTAGAGACCTCAGTTTTTATTTTACTACTACTTGCTACTAGTAAATAAACAATGGCTACTGATGACATTTACCATTGTGATTTGTGAATAGCATATCTCGAGGTTTATATAAATTCTAGTGCAATGAAATGCAGCACTCCTGCTTATCCTGCACTATTTATAGAGGACGAGAAACAGGGAGAAAACCAAAAGTGGTACCCCAAATTAGCTGGTGAGTTGTGGCGTGAGCAGTTTCAATCATGGGCAGATTAAAACTCTGATCACTAAACACATTCATTCATATTGACTGTAACAGCTCATCATAAAAAGAGGAAACTAGGTGAGGATAGAGTATAGAATGAAGAGTATAATTTATTCTGAGAGGAAATAAAGAGTACTACTATATAGTAGTCTGATACAAACATCCTATATATATGCACGAGCATGCAGTGGGCAAGAATGCCTTGGAATGAGGCAAATTAATTAATTAGCTCCCTGCAATGAAATTAAATGACATATTCACTGAGGGACGTAGTACATATACATTTATGCAGAGTGCAGGAGCGCGAAGAACGTATGGATGCAGATACAGCAGCGGCGAGTGCGAGCGGGACGTGATATTGGCACGGCTCAATCAGAGAGCAGAGCCCCCGCTGCCGCTGGCCTCGATCTAGGGCTCGAGCTCTCGAATTGAACCGCGCCAATACCCCGTCACCATTGCATTACCTTAGCCCACCTCGATCGATCGCGAATGTACTAGAGGCAGGCAGGCAGGCAGGCAGGCAGGAAGCTCCATGGACATGCATGGATAGAGCAGCGGCTCCTTTGCAGGCTTTCAGCACGCCGGAGAAGAAGAGAGCAGTGGCAGCAGAGTGAAGCAAGAAGAAGCAGCAGCAGAAGCAGGAGCAGCAGGCCACCAGGCGGGAAATGCAGTGCCTGCCGGCGGCGGCGATGAGGGCATTAATGGACGAGGCAGCGAGGTGGCGACGGGGAGGTTGGGGTATTTATTGGCAACATTGAAGGAGATGCATGCATGTCCAGGCAGGCAGGGAGGGTCGGAGGGAGTGCAGCCGCAGCGCGCGAATCTGGAGGGCGGCAGAGCTAGTAGAGCAGCCTGTGCCTGTGCGGGTGGCTCCTCTGCTCTCCGCCCGTTCGCTTAAGCTTATAAACCGTGTTTTTTTTAATATTTTTCTTTTACAGTAAATTAATCAACAGTACTTCCAGCTATAATTTATCAGTCGAACGCATTTGTTTCTCAGATCATGTCCAGCTCCTGCTACTGCTGCGAAAAAATACGGATACCAATGCGCCCCCGTGCCTTGGGTGTTTAGTTCGGTGAATTTTGGATTTTTGGGCTATTGTAGTATTTTTGTTTTTATTTGACAATTGGTGTTCAATTATAGTCTAATTAGGCTCAAAACGTTCGTCTCGTGATTTCCAACCAAACTGTGTAATTAGTTTTTTTTCGCTTACATTTAATGCTCCATGCACGTATTGCAAGATTCTATGTGCTAAGTACTATAGCACTTTTTTAGAATTTGGCCAAGCAACTAAACACGGGCTTGGTTCCGAAACGAAAATTTCAAAGCTCCACTCACAAAATCGATCTTGCCTTCGCCGCTATCGCTGTGCCTATGCCTCCACCAGGACAGGACTGCACTCTCAGGCTCTGTTCGCATGTTCTTAAATCCAACTTAATTCGCTTCTTTTTTTATTTGAAACAGTATTTTCTCCTTATAAATTCCTCTAGAACGGTACCATCCGAAGAGCCTCAGACTGCTTTTACTATGTATTTCCGGATCTATTAGGTGCTTTGTGAGAGGAATGAGGGTGATCTGACATCTACACTGTCACAGTACTTTTGTTTGTTTCCACAGAATCTCGATCCATAGCATATTTTTTTCTTTGATGATTAAGTCACATAATTAATTAGTCTTAGTACGAGGAACAGAGTCTTCTTATCAGTTATCGTACCTGCACTCTCTCCGTGTGCATTCTTAACTGAGACAAAATGGCAGCGTATAGCACTAATAAATTTCACAAATTCGGGTGCAACAAACGTCTGCACAAACATGGTCGCAGAACCAAGATTCGCTCGTCCGGCACCTATCAGCACTGCATGATTTCGAAATTCCAGCATTCTATCTAGGTTCTCCGGTCAAACACATGCTGGTCTTCCTGCACGGCACACGGGTTTCATCCTTCCTGCCAGAGTCCAGGTTCTCCGCCCTGCTGTGCGGTGCACTGCGGTTCCATCGATACCATAAAAAGGTCTCCTAAATAAAAACCAAAAAAATTGTTTAGACCTTGTAAAGATCGAAGTCAAGAGATAATCACCGGCAAACCCCCACCTTATCCGAGGCTCGGCTGGACCGCCCAGCCCACCTCGAACAATATCCGGGCTCACCCGAAGCGGGCTCGGCCCAGAACGAAACCACGAGGCCTCGGACGAGGTACCGATTCTCCGCCTCGCCCGAGGCCCCGCACGTAAGGCCTCGGACGAGGTACCGATTCTCCGACTCGTCTGAGGCCCCGCCCGTAAGGCCTCGGACGAGGTACCAATTCTCCGCCTCGTCCGAGGCCCCGCCCGTAAGGCCTCGGACGAGGTACCGATTCTCCGACTCGCCCGAGGCCCCGCCCGTAAGGCCTCGGACGAGGTACCGATTCTCCAACTCGCCCGAGGCCCCGCCCGTAAGGCCTTGGACGAGGTACCGATTCTCCGACTCGCCCGAGGCCCCGCCCGTAAGGCCTTGGACGAGGTACCGATTCTCCGACTCGCCCGAGGCCCCGCCCGTAAGGCCTTGGACGAGGTACCGATTCTCCGACTCGCCCAAGGCCCCGCCCGCAAGGTCTCGGACAAGGTACCGATTCTCCGACTCGCCCGAGGCCCCGCCTGCAAGGCCGGCCTCGGACGAGGTATCGATTCTCCGCCTCGCCCAAGGCCCCGCCCGTAAGGCCTCGGACGAGGTACCGATTCTCCGCCTCGCCCGAGGCCCCGCTCGTAAGGCCTCGGACGAGGTATCGATTCTCCGCCTCGCCCGAGGCCCCGCCCGTAAGGCCTCGGATGAGGTACCGATTCTCCGACTCGCTCGAGGTCGGCTCGGCATCAACCCGTCACCTCCGCCTTGACCGACTTCTCTGACAGGACGTCACATCCAACCAACGCGTTCAACCACTCCCGCGACGTCAGCCAAACGACGGCTCGATACAGCGGAGTGGCCGACGAGATGGGAGTCACATCGACGCCATGCCGTCCGAGATAGGACGAGGCAGGGGTTACCGGGCGCTGTGCACGGCACTGTGCCCACGACTAACACCCGTGCTGCACTGTGATGTCTAACCCCTGCTCCCAAGGACAGCGCGGCGTGGAGAGTCATATCCGGGTCCCTGTAGCCTCGTAATCAACGTACAAGACCAACTTCTCCCTCCGAGCCTCGGCTATCCGCTTCCGGGCTCCTGTAGCCTCGGGACTCGCACCCGCCGAGCCCCCCACAATGGTTCAGCCTCTGCACCAACTAGACCTCGGCTCTCTACGTTGTCAACATACAGCGACCGGCACGTCGTCTGCAGTACGCACCATACCCTGCGCCAAGCCGCAGGAGCTCCCACGTCGCACAGGATCAGGCGTGACCGGCGCGTTGCTCTAGTGCACCGAGGACAAGGCCGCTCCACCGACCATGCCGCCATAGTGACGAGCTACAGGGCTCGAACATGCCGCCTCTGCTCATGAAATGCCATGTACCAAATCCATGTACCACCCCCCGTGCCTCCCTTCGACTATAAAAGGGAGTGATCGGGGCCGCTTCTAGGAGGGGACACACACAGGTGCAGGCAACGCACAACGCTCTGTAACACACACGCTTCCGACTGCAAGATATCAACATCTCAAGTAACCCACGCCACTCCATGCAGAGACCTGGGACTAGCTCCCTCTCTCGCTCAGCTTCTAAGCCCCTACTACAAGCACCTCGGTGCAAGAAATACAAGATCGCTCTCTCAGACTGGACGTAGGGCACCTATTGCCTGAACCAGTATAAACCTTATGTCTCTTTGCATCACCATCTAGGATTAGGGGCACGCAGTACACTTTCACTAGTCGGTTGAGGACCCGCCGGTCCCAAAACACCAACAGTTGGCACGCCAGGTAGGGGAGCTACTGCGTGTCAGCTTAGTCATCCCAACAAGTTCCGGATGGCAGACCCCGTGCGACCACTATGTCATGGCACAGTGATCTGGTTCGGGAGCCTAGAGTTCATGTCTCTAGGACATGAGTACGATATGGTACTCCTCCCACCCAGAACCCCATCGACCAATGACGACATCGCGCACCAGCAGCCTAGGCGCAGGCGGCGCCTAGGCCGCCGCTCTCATCGTGCTCACCAAGCGCAACGCGGGCGGGACCACCTCGACTTCGCGCGAGCTCAGGGCAATGTACTGCGCTCTGCTAGTATCCCAGGCCTGGCTGTTGGTACAGAGTCCCTGGTTGGGGACCTATCTAGCTTAAGCATGGGCAAGGGAAAGATGCCGGTGGCGCGCAGCGACGCCCCGTCATCAAGCTCTGCCCCGCCACCTCCTGAGGAGTCAGCTCCGGCGGAGCGGATCCCAGCGACGACATCGTCCCCGTACCCCTTCGGGTTGGGTAATGACGCCGCCACCTACCAACGTTTTGCCCTCGACCTCATCGCCACAACCCCAACCCACACCCACTTTGACTCCTCGGAGAAGGACGAGGCGTGGGCCGGAGCAGACTTCTCCGGGCTTCATGACCCTAAAGCCATGCGCCGCTTCATAGCCGCGAGCGACTACTACTTCGGCTACTCCGACTCTGATGATGAAGGCTCTTACGATCCCACTTGTGAGTGCTTCAACGTCGAGCTTGGGATGCCAAGCGCGAGCGATGAGGATGAAGGGGCAGGCAATCGCTCCCCTGCCCCCCAAGGGGGTAGGCGGCGCCGCACCTCCACGCGTCGAGCCTCGGGCAGCGTGGAATGAGAACCTTGCCCCCGAGGAACTTCAACGCCTGGACCTAGAGCAGCTCTATGAGCTTTAGGCCAAGGTCGAATAAGACCAACTCCTTCTGCAGCAGCTCCGAGACACTCTCGAGCAAGAGCAGCGGGGTCATGGTGATGGCGGAGTAGCCTGGCGGAAGGCTCATGACATCAACCACCGCATCAACAACAACGAAGGGGGCGAGCAACCCCCTATCTTTAATCGCGCTAGCCAGAACATCGCAGCAGCGGCGATGCTACTCCAAACGATGCCCGAGCCCTCTACCTTGGAGGGGCGACGGGTCCATGGTGAGCTCTGAGACCTCCTCAAGACCGCCGTGGTACAGCAGGCCGAAAGTTCCACCTCTCGATGGCGTGGAGGTGCCTCAAAACTACCCACGGCACCGCCTCGGCAGGATAGAGAAGCCTTGGTTCATCCTGAGCCTGCTCGAGCACCGACAGCCAACAAGGCCCCCTCGGTGCACGACCGCCTCAGCGACCGACGTGAGGTGCAAGGCGACCACGATGTGGTCAGTAGGCGACGGCGCCCCAACAATGATGGGCCCACCCGAGGCCACCACCCGCACCGAGGCGGTCGATATGATAGTGGGGAGAACCATAGTCCTTCTCTCGGGCCACTTGGCCCTTGAGTCTTCAGCAAGGCCATCTGCGGCGCTCACTTCCTGGCCCAGTTTCAGCAACCAGCCAACCTCTCAAAGTACAGCGGTGAGACCAACCCCGAACTATGGCTGGCCGATTACTGCCTGGCTTGTCAGCTAGGTGGCGTGGACGATGACCTGCTCATCATCCACAACCTCCCCCTTGTTCCTGTCAGACTCAACGTGAGCCTGGCTCGAGCACCTCCCTCCCTTGTAGATCCACAACTGGCGTGACTTAGTAAAGGTCTTCATCAAGAATTTCTAGGGCACATACGTGCGCCCCAGGAACTCCTAGGACCTCAAGAGTTATCGCTAGAGGCCGGACGAGTCTCTCCGAGACTTCATCCGACGCTTCTCCAAGCAATGCACCGAGTTGCCCTATGTTGGTGACTCGGAAATTGTCTAGGCGTTCCTCTCCTACACCTCTTGCCGAGACCTGGTCCGAGAGTTAGGACGGAATATACCGACCACGGCGGCCGCGCTCCTCGACATCGCCACCAACTTTGCCTTGGGCGAAGAGGCCGTTAGGGCCATCTTCCCCGACAATGACACCAAGGGGAAGCGAAGTGATGAGGCCCTCGGGGCCTCGGCCCCCCACCTCCCCAAGAAAAAGAAAAAGGGTCGTCAGGGGAAGCAGGAGGTCCTCGAGGCCGGTCTAGTCGTGGCCGCAGATCGCAAGAATCCTTGAGGCCCCGCTAGAGGCCCCAGGCTCTTCGACGATATGCTTAAGAAGCCCTGCCCTTACCACCAGGGCCTAGTGAAGCACACCCTCGAAGAGTGCACCATGCTCCGGTGTTACTACACCAAGCTCGGGCTCCCCAACGACGATGCCAAGAAGAACTAAAGAAGGGAGCCGGTGATAGGGATGACGACAAGGATGACGGGTTCCCCGAGGTGCACAACACCTTCATGATCTCCGATGGGCCTTCAGCGTGCCTCATGGCGCGCCAGCGAAAGAAGGAGCGCCGAGAGGTCTTCTCAGTCAAGGTGGCCACTCCCTAGTACCTCAACTAGTCTCGGGAGGTGATCACCTTTGATCGGGACGACCACCCCGATTATGTCCCAAACCCCGGGCAGTACTCACTCGTTGTTGACCTAATCATCGGCAACACCTAGCTCACCAAGGTGTTGATGGACGGAGGCAGCGGTCTCAACATCCTCTATGCCAACACCCTAGAGCTCCTAGAGCTCGACCAGTCACAACTCCGAGGAGATGCCACGCCATTCCACGGCATCATGCTAGGAAAACGCACACGACCCCTCAAGCGCATCGACTTGCCCATCTGCTTTGGCACTCCCTCCAACTACTGCAAGGAGGTCCTCACCTTCGAGGTGGTTGGGTTCAAGGGGACCTATCACGCCATCCTAGGGCGCCCATGCTATGCTAAGTTCATGGCGATCCCCCAACTACACCTACCTCAAGCTTAAGATGCTGGGCCCCAATGATGTCATCACTATCGAGTCCACATACGAGCATGCATACAACTACGACGTCGAATGCATCGAGTACACTGAGGCTCTCATGGAGTCCGAGACCCTCATCGTCAACCTCGATCGACTTGGTAGCGAGGCGCCTGACTCCAAGCGTTGTGCCAGGACTTTTGAGCCCACAGAGGCCGTCAAACTCGTCCTGGTTGACCCCACCTGCTCCAATGACCGGGCACTGAGGATCAGCGCCACCCTCGATAGCAAATAGGAAGCCATGCTTGTCAACTTTCTCCACGCGAATGCCGATGTATTCGCGTGGAGTCCCTCAGACATGCCGGGCATACTGAGGGAGGTCACCTGCATTGATCATTATTAGAATGAGATTGAAATAGGAGGTCATGGAAAAGGAGGGACATGCGTGAGATCGAGCCTATCACAATTGTCCTTTTGGATGCTCTCTCTGTGATAACTCCAGTTACACGCACACAAAGACAGCTTTTTGCAATGTCCATCAGTTGCCCCCGCACGAACGTTTTATGATCAGCTTTTCTTTGCTGGTTTTCAGACATGGCATCGTGACCATTCATTCGTTTCTTCTAAAAAGTTCCCTGAATTGACCTACCTCGACGCGGGCATAGCGTGGCACATCACGGGCTATTTATCTTTCAGAAAAGGAAAAAAAAACATCACGTACGGGCTCTTTAATGTACCAAGCAAAAGCTTCATAGAACTTGGATTCCTTTCGGCGTTCTCTTCTCCCTGCTTTACCTGAGCAATTCCTGTGCTTTACCTGAACAAAGGACTACTCCATTGCAATTTTTGCAGGATGAAAACTAAATGGTCCTACATTTGTACAGGAATCACTTAGCTAGAAAAGTGACCGAGTAGAGACCTCAGTTTTTATTTTACTACTACTTGCTACTAGTAAATAAACAATGGCTACTGATGACATTTACCATTGTGATTTGTGAATAGCATATCTCGAGGTTTATATAAATTCTAGTGCAATGAAATGCAGCACTCCTGCTTATCCTGCACTATTTATAGAGGACGAGAAACAGGGAGAAAACCAAAAGTGGTACCCCAAATTAGCTGGTGAGTTGTGGTGTGTGGAGCTATATCATGTAGTATAGCAGATTCAATCATGGGCAGATTAAAACTCTGATCACTAAACACATTCATTCATATTGACTGTAACAGCTCATCATAAAAAGAGGAAACTAGGTGAGGATAGAGTATATAATGAAGAGTATAATTTATTCTGAGAGGAAATAAAGAGTACTACTATATAGTAGTCTGATACAAACATCCTATATATATGCACGAGAATGCAGTGGGCAAGAATGCCTTGGAATGAGGCAAATTAATTAATTAGCTTCATGCAATGAAATTAAATGACATATTCACTGAGGGACGTAGTACATATACATTTATGGAGAGTGCAGGAGCGCGAAGAACGTATGGATGCAGATACTGCAGCGGCGAGTGCGAGCGGGACGTGATATTGGCACGGCTCAATCAGAGAGCAGAGCCCCCGCTGGCCTCGATCTAGGGCTCGAGCTCTCGAATTGAACCGCGCCAATACCCCGTCACCATTGCATTACCTTAGCCCACCTCGATCGATCGCGAATGTACTAGAGGCAGGCAGGCAGGAAGCTCCATGGACATGCATGGATAGAGCAGCGGCTCCTTTGCAGGCTTGCAGCACGCCGGAGAAGAAGAGAGCAGTGGCAGCAGAGTGAAGCAAGAAGAAGCAGCAGCAGAAGCAGGAGCAGCAGGCCACCAGGCGGGAAATGCAGTGCCTGCCGGCGACGGCGATGAGGGCATTAATGGACGAGGCAGCGAGGTGGCGACGGGGAGGTTGGGGTATTTATTGGCAACATTGAAGGAGATGCATGCATGTCCAGGCAGGCAGGGAGGGTCGGAGGGAGTGCAGCCGCAGCGCGCGAATCTGGAGGGCGGCAGAGCTAGTAGAGCAGCCTGTGCCTGTGCCTGTGCGGGTGGCTCCTCTGCTTTCCGCCCGTTCGCTGCTTATAAATAGTATTTTTTTTTTAGTATTTTTTTTTCACAGCAAAATAGTTAATAATACTTTCAGCTATGGCTTACCAGTGAAGCGAACAGGATATTTGTTTCTCAGATCCTGTCCAGCTCCTGCTCCTGCTGCGAAAAATACGGATACCGATGCGCCCCCGTGCCTTGGTTACGAAACGAAAATTTCAAAGCTCCACTCACAAAATCGATCTTGCCTTCGCCGCTATCGCTGTGCCTATGCTCCACCAGGACAGGACTGCACTCTCAGACTGCTTTTACTATGTATTTCCGGATCTATTAGGTGCTTTGTGAGAGGAATGAGGGTGATCTGTTATCTACACTGTCACAGTACTTTTGTTTGTTTCCACAGAATCTCGATCCATAGCATATTTTTTTCTTTGATGATTAAGTCGCATAATTAATTAGTCATAGTACGAGTCTTCTTATCAGTTACTCCCTCCGTCCCAGAATAAGTGACGTTCTCGTTTCCCGAGAAACGACTACTGGCAATTATATATTAAAATATATAAATATTTATGCTAAATAATTAGTATTATCGAAAAGATCTTTTTGTCTAGTTTTTTAACAAATTTATTTGAAGATGTAAATATTGCACGTATTTTCTACAAATCGAGTCAAACTTGTGGCACGAAAACCCAAAACGTCGTTTATTTTGGGACAGAGCGAGTATCATACCTGCACTCTCTCCGTGTGCATTCTTAACTGAGACAAAATGGCAGCGTATAGCACTAATAAATTTCACAAATTCGGGTGCAACAAACGTCTGCACAAACATGGTCGCAGAACCAAGATTCGCTCGTCCGGCACCTATCAGCACTGCATGATTTCGAAATTCCAGCATTCTATCTAGGTTCTCCGGCCAAACACATGCTGGTCTTCCTGCACGGCACACGGGTTTCATCCTTCCTGCCAGAGTCCAGGTTCTCCGCCCTGCTGTGCGGTGCGCTGCGGTTCCATCGCCACCGGCTGCATGCATGCCGGTGCCCTTTCCCGGCCGCCGCCAGTCGGTCAGTGAAGTCGGCATGCATGCCGTGGGTTAAACCACCGTCACCCAGTCGGTGCCACCGGCACGAGGGAACAAAAAGTAACAGCAACATTTACCCACATGGGTGGAACCACCAACGGCACGCTCACGTTACTTTGTCACATCGATAAGCTCACGGAGGACACAGCAGGTTTTTAGCAGAATTTCTGAAGCATCCCAGAGCTGAGTAGTATTACTTAAATGTGTTTAGCATCGTATGCTTCAATTTTTTCGACAGACAAGAGTTGCTTGATGCACAGATTCTTGAGATTATGTACACAGATTCTTGAGATGCCTATTAAGTATTTACAGGAGGCATTGTTGTCCAATGGCGATCGATCGGGGCAACACTCAGAGCAGCCCGAAGGTGTTCTCGCCGCTGTAGGTCATGTAGAGGAAGCCGTCCTCGTCCTTGTTCTCCTCGTAGATGGCCGACATCAGAGCAGCTGCAGGGAGCAAAAGTGACAACAACAATGTAAGCAGGGCAACGTGGTATGGCAACATAGGAAACACTTTTCAGTACCTGTTGGTGGGAGGGTGTTCTTCACGAAGATGAAGATTGCCTTCTCAGCGCTGAGCTTGATGCGCTTCCGTACCACATACACAAACTGTCCAACTGTGAGGTCGGCAGGAACAAGGTACCTGGAAGCAATCACATATCACATATTACTAGGAGCCACACAAATATTGCAGCTGGTCTTGGCTTGTACCGATAAACTGGACTTCCTTCTGAATTAATTGATGCTGGAAGATGATACAAGGAAAGAATATGCTAATGGAGTAAGCAATCAATTTCTAGATGGCAACTTGCAGAAGAAACAGACTCTTGCTTTGGACGTTGAGTGTCTGGGACTTGCTACTAGTAGAGATAAACAACTTTAAAGGCATGATTGGCACAAGGATAATGCCCACAGCCAACAGTTTTGCATTATGAAGAGTTTGACAAAATCAATGACAAAAATTGCTAAGACAACTTTCAGAAGTACAGAAAAATATAATGTCAGGAAAAACTATTCGGAAAAATAGAAATGCAATAAAAAAATATTCTTGAAATGGATAAGAACTTACTTTTTCTTGTCAATGTCTGGGATGTCACTCCTCTCGGCCTTCTCAACAATGACCTACATTACAAGAAAGCCGATTTGAATGAGAACAAAAGCTATCATGGAAATAATCAGAGGACATGGGAAAAGATACTGAAGGCTTACAGGGATTCTATCAGGGTACTTCTCCCTGATGCGGTTAGCCTCAGCTTGCCTCCTTTCTGCGATATAAAACACATGTATAATGAGAATTCAGTCATTCTAAGACCAAAGGATACACTTGTATACAAAAGAAAAACTGAAAAATTAAAGATAGATGGAGCCTGGAGAGTTGTACAACTTGAGGACGGGTTCAGAGAATCTAGCAATTAAGAGAAGCAAATGCAGCGGTTCGGATTTACTAGTTGCTGAGGTTGGTATGAACTCTGTAGGATCATGTTTTAGGGTGCTATAAAAGCAGAGATTTGATCTGAGTGAACACAGCAAACTGTGGGTGGCACAGCCTGCAAATCGCCTAGCGAATTTAACTGCAACCATCATCAAGTTCCAACAATCCAGCCTACAGGGCAAAGCTGCAGACCCACCTATCCGTAGAACCACGAAACTAAAAAAAAAAAACTCATCTACCAAACCACCACACAGGATCGCGAAAACCGTGAGACGGTAGCACAGACCAACACCCCCAACAAAGTTCCGCTTATATAAGCTAATAAAATTCAACGAATCAATTGATGGATGGGGTCCGAACGCGGCAGCGTCTACCAGTAGCAGCCAAACAACCGAGACCCTAGCACGAGCAGCAACAACAACAACAGGTGAACCCCGGGTGAGGAGGGGATCGGGGACCGGAGGAACGAACCGAGGGGGTGCTCCAGCTTGAACGAGCTCCTCGCCATCGCTCGTGCTCCTCCTCTTGGTCTCCTCGATCGCACGCGGGGCAGAGAGCAGCGACCTGGAACAGAACAAATCGGGTCGGGTCAGGGAACGAGGAGGCGCGGGGAAAGGTGGGGGCAACCCAATCGAATCGAATCGATTGAGGGCGGCGGGCGCTCACCGGATGGAAGGAAGGCTAGAGCGGCGGCTGATTGGACGTGTGGGATTGATGGCGGAGGGGGTGGGAGGAGGCGAGAGGGAAGAAATGGTGGTGGGGGGAGGAGTGGGGATTGGGGAGTTGCTTGGTTAAATCAAATGCTACGCGCACGCAAGCGCTAACGTACTACGATTGGGTGCTTGCATTGGATTCCACCGTCAAAGCTGACCTTCACCGAAGTTTCGGAGAGTACTACTCCCTCCATGTGTGACAGAGATGAAAACGAATCGGACATCGACGGATATCACCGATATTACATTTGTTTTTATATTTCTGTCTAGATTCGGATTTGAATACGGATAGTGTCAACTATGTCGGATAGGATACGATTGGATATCGACATCATAAATATATGATTTGAGTATTCGGATACGGATACGGTATCGGATGTTGGATATCCGGACTCGGATACGGACAGATCTCAACCCCTCTAAACGGATTCGGTTTCGAATACGGTCGAAAAATATTCGTACCGTTTTCATCTCTATGTGTGACACAAATTTGAGATTAGGGCCCGTTCGTTCGGAGGAATTCTGGATGAATCTAGAGAAATTTATGAGAGGAAAACACTATTCCGGATGAAAAAAGAAGCGGATTAAGCCAAGTTTAAGAACACGCGTTAGTATGTAGAAATGCTTATACTAATATCACGTTTTTTCGAGAGATATACTAATATCACATGGATTAGTAGTAGCCTAGCCTACTAGACCCAAAACCAACCGGGCAAGTCTGGGCAACATTTCAAACACATTTTCTCTCTAAATTTTGTTAGTGTAAAGTACCATACGTGCCGTACCTTGCAAGAAAAACATATAACTTGTATCAATCTATTCTAATACGTTTTAGATTCAAACTCTATATCATGACCGAACGTGTACTACTCTAACTTCTAATATGAATGAATCCAACAATGCCATTTTGTGTGCCAAAATTTACATATTGTACAACTAACTGGTTAGAGAAATTGAGGGGGTAATTGAAGGGCAGGACATCTCCAACAGATTACTTATTATACATCATCCCTGCAAGTCACATCCAAACATGGAGCACACAAAAGGCCCAAACTACTGATTTGTTGGACATCACACTACCACTCGAGGATTTGGAAACGATCGTGGATGGCAGACTTGCAATGCTGATACGGTCCGTGACACGTCTCAAAATAACATGGTTGAAAACTTGAAATCATGAAACCACTAAACAGGTGCCGTAACTGCTGCTGTATGGCAAGGCCAGCAGATTAACAGCGCAAGCGCAGAAAATTCAGACATGCCAGAGGTCAAACGTATCAATCATGTAGCTTCAACACAAGTCTCTGAAATCTACCGATAGTTCCGACGTTTCAACACTTTCAGACGAAGTTCAGTGCACGGTTACACACCCTGTAATTGTAATTCCCACACACGAGTCATTTCTCCCCAGAGACTTGTTACACTGCTAGAGGCACAACCAACAGCTTACAGCATGGCACGTTGTTCTCTTGTCTTCAGCGTGCCTCATACTGAACAACTGCCAAAACAGAAGAAGAGAAGAGCGGTATTGATCAGACAAGTATAATGGATCAGAGAGAAAAAAATCACTTTAAACTGCCAAGATGCAAAATCTAGCATCCCATAGTATCATGGAGCAACCACGCTTTGTAAGTTAGAGCAACTACTAGAGCTTATTCTCTACTTGGCCTACCCACCATTTTGAGTGGGAACTGGGAAGTGGCTACAATGATCTAAAGAAAAGGGTGCTTTGTTCAGTTTAAACTGGAACTGGAAAAAAAAAAGTGTCTAGTAGCACAACGGACTATGCATAAATGCTTTGCTGATTAGAGTACATAGTGAGAGCTTACTATCAAATTGGTTTAGCTACCATTCTCAGTGTGAAATGGTTTCAGTGTTACGAAGGAAAAATATGCCTTCATTCTTTCAACAGACATGTATATGCCTTATAAACCATCTGATTGTTGCCTTTTCATAATCACAGTAACAATGAGTCAATGACATGCACAAAGGAAGCCAATAATAACACCATACATAGGCTAAAATGTAGTAAGCTCACAACAAACAATACATTTTCTGTAACAGAACACGAAGTATCAAGCTACTTTTGCAAATCAAACGCCATCTACAAAAACTACTACGCCTCACCCGAAGTCCTGTGGTAGCAACCCTAAACTTTCTGGTCCTCAATCACACTTTCATGTCAACTTCAATGCCCCCCTGTGATGCCTTACCCTCATCTCCCAACTAAAAGAACAACTTGCATACCCTCTACCTGCCCCATCCCTTTCTCTTTTAAAGATAGCACGACCCCTTGCATCACAGCATAATCCTCTTCAACACAATGTCCAGTGGGCAAACTTTTATTGTGGAAACAAGTTTTCCAGATTATGACCATTTCCACAGAAGAAAAGGGTGGAAGCAAGTGTCACTGGGCAGCTCAGTCATAAATGTCCAAAAATTTCCATACATTACCATGGTCGTTAAGGTTGTTTGGAGGCATGGGTATTCACCCTAAACATATTATCTATTCTCAATCTTGTATATAATAATAACTTCAAGAGAGAAAAGATTAAAAAAACACATCGAACACACATATGATGATATGAAGGTGGAACTGGAGCAACAACAATGCAATCAAACATATGTACAGGAGCATATTTAATTAATCTCTCCGAGCAAACCAAAAAAAAGAAAGCTCTATTGCATCAGCATCAATGGACCATTGCTTACAATCCCGTTCTGGGAGTGTTAACCAGCCTCTAGGAAGGAAGCATACATATCGTGATCATCTAACTACCAAATATACAGTAGATATGTAAGCATATAAACCAGTCGAGACTAACTGCCACTCAAACATGAATCATTAAAGTGAATTATGATTCATGAATATTCTAGAACCAAACTGCATTACAGAAGATTACATTTAGATGTCGGAGCACTATGATTGACAGCTAATGAACAAAAAACATAACCATATATTTAGAAAGGGTACAATAACTATCGACCAGGTAGCAAATTCAATAAGTGTAACAACATCATGAGAGTAGTGAGTAGAGACTGCAGCCACCACTTGTCAAAATACAACCAAGGAAGGAGTGCAACATTTATCTAGGAGGACAAGACCGTAGTCATTAGCAACATAGACCTCTAAACAGCACAACCATAGGAATGGATCTACTTCAAGATTAAATAATTAAAGAAATTGGAATGCGAAAGCTAGTTTTACTTGTGGCAACATGTTTCCCCTGAGAATTTAATGAAGTGCAACATGTTAAGGGTTTCCATGGTCAGGTTTTAGTTCAGTCAACAAATACACAGTGTGTGCAGCGATATTCTCAACAGTAGTATAAAAAAGGCCACATGAATCAGTTCTTTTGTACACATAGAATTTCAGCAAAGCTAGCTACGCCTTTCCTACAACTTAAAAAATATGAAAAGAAACAGTCACCTAATGGTGACTAACAAACTGGGTCCTGGTTAAAAACCAACAATGAGTTATACAAACAGGCATTCTGTAACCATTTTAACTATTTTTTTTAAAATAATCCATTCCATGTTCAATAGGCAATACCTACTTTGTACAGCACATAGAGATACACAGGGGGAAGAATTCTAGACTCAGTTAGGATAGGTAACCACAGGACAACTCAATGACACTGTGCTTGAGCAACTTGAGAGTGGTCTGTAAAGGTATACTTCCTCCAATTACAAATATAAGTCCATTTAGGTTTGTCCTAAATCAAACTTTTTTTTTAACTTTGACTATCAATGTCTAAAATTTCAGATAGATTGAAGGTATACGATTGACGTCAATATATTCATTATGGAAAGTACATTATAATATAGTACAATTCTTGTCATTTAAGATAATACAGATATTGCTAGCCAAAAGTTAAAAAAGCTTCACTTAGGAAAAAACTAGATGGACTTATATTTGTGATCTCGAATAGATTCCTGGCCATTGGATAGGAGCACTGCCGTTACCGTGCTTAGAATTGATGAAATAACTTAACACCCACATTCTTATAACAGGTTAAGATATTTTACATGGCTGTATACTATTTCCAAGAGCACATGGTACAAGTTCAAACTATACTGAGCAAAACGTAACAACAGCACAAGCCAGTTATCAGAAGCTGTATAGGATGTATCCCATTATATACATATACCAATCAGAAAGTAGAAAAGAAACCAGTCACAGGTAAAACACAAGCAATCACTTGAGACAAGGCACATAGGAATTGAATAGAGAAGGGGTAAAGGTGGCCGTACTTCGGCGGGTCCGCTTCTTGTAGAGGATGCGGTAGCCACACTCCCGGCACTGGATCACATCTCCCGGCTTCAGCGTGTTCTCAGCTCCGCAATCTGAAATAAAAGCAGTTTTCGTTCCCGTCAGAATATGGACGGGGAACTCAGTGCTTGAAGCTTGATTATTTGTGGGACTGCAAGGAAACTACTGGAGATTAAACCAGACATCCCCCACTAGTTAGGGAGTCGCTAAAACTTGTAATTTTGACCCGTATTTCAGCCATCAAAGCTTTTCTAATTTCCCGGACTGAAAACCCCTTTGTTCTTCAAGAAGCTGCTCAATGTCTACGGGTTCAAATTCCAGGACCAATTTCAGTCCTCCTGTACAACATCTACAAAACTATTTTCCAGGTGAGAAACAAGGAAACTAACTGGTTTCCCTTATTTTGCTGCCTGCTATAAACACAAAAAAATCAGTCGTGGCGAGGCGTCCCGGTCGGGAACCGCGGCCACAAATAGAGATCGAGAGGGAGGTAAGGAGGGAGAGCGAGGGATCACCTCCGCACAGGTAGCTGACGGGTTCCGGCTGCTGAGGGTCCATCCGGCGAGCCGCGAGCTAGGAACTAGGGTTTGTCTTTTCTGTGGAAGGAGGGACCAGACGGAGCAGCAGCTCCTAGCGGAGAGAGATGGGGGAAAGAGGAGGAGGAGGAGCAGTGTGTGGCTGGGCCGAGGGCCTGAGCTGGCCGCGGGCTGCCGGCCCAACTGGAGAACGTGGGTTACCAACAAGCGAACAACGGCACGTATCAGTTCAGGCCCAAGATCAAAGTTTACAGAGAGGGGATTCGCGTTTTCTATGTTTTTTTTTCATCGCTTACTTATCGTTGAAATTTCAGTCCAAATGAAAATGTAACAACTCACTGGTATATTTTTACGTATAGCAAAAATACGTGAAAAAACCTTCAATTTAAGACCTGTTTGATACATGAGCTAATTGTTAGCTAGTTAAAAAAAACTAGCTCTAGTACATCCAAATAGGTGGACTAATTTGTTAGCCACTTCAATTAGTTGTTAAACAACTAGTTAGCCAACCATAGTTAATTTGGATTAATTTTTAGCCTCAACTAGTAACCAGATATGTGTATCTAAACACACCCTTTACAACAATCTAGCATCCGAACGAAATAGAAAAGGAACAAATTCTTAATATCTTATACCGTTACTAATTGAGGGCCTTTTTCTTAAGCCTCATACTAGTTATCATGAAATGTTCTAAAAAGATAGATAAATAGATTCTATTAAAAAAAATCCAATTATTAGACTGGTGGATCATCATATGTATATCCATATACCTTGTGGTATCCGCACCCTTAGGACAAGTATATTGGTATTATCTCATAAATAGTCTCATGGTGTACCACGTAATTATGAGACGGTTTAACAAACAACACGTACAATTTATGCATTGGTATTGTCTTTTAGAGTAATTCTAGGGTCTTAAAATTTGTGCATAAAATAAATGAATGTTTATGAGTTTCATGACAATAACTACTTATGTAATGGTGCATAAGTCATCTCATAGTCCTAGGTTTTATATTATGAGGTGGTTGCTTCACGAAACCACCACCTCTTTATCTTATCTCCCTCTCTCTCCTCTCTTCTCTGTGTTTATCAAAAATTTAATATGGCACCACATGATATGACCTTTAATTTAAAACTGCTTACGTAGTGTGTCGATGTACTTGCCCTTCGAGAGTTCGAGATGTTTTGCTGCCCTCAGCCAGTGCCGTGTGGCCCATTGCCTGTTGTTCCTAGGTGGCTTGGAGCTAGTTGAAGATAATGTCCATTGGGTGGGCCTGCTTTTGCTTGTAAATTATCCATCCGAGCCATTATAAAAAAAAAGATACAATCACCTAAATCTGTCTTTAAATTACTCATCTTTACCACTAAAAGATAATCCAAATACTCCTTAAATTCGGATCTAAACTACCTCTGCTATTATGATAGATAATTCTAAAGTAACTAGCTCCTTGTATTTCTATCTAAATTACCCCTATGCCAAATAAACTAAATACACCTCAACATCTAAATTACCAACATATGGTATTATAAAATAAATAAATAAATAACCATAGAGCGAGTGCAGCTATATATATGCTTCTTCTACCACTTTCATCATATAGAAAAAAACTAAAGACTCTTTGGAAGGCCTTTTGTAGGGGTTTCTTCATCGATCTGCTTATTTAAAAGATCTATACCAAACAAGTACACAAGAGAATGACTTTTTAAACCAAAAGAATAATGAAGCCGAAGCTGTTTTAGGGCTAGAGTCAAAACCACCGAAACGTAGTTTTTTCCTGGCTTCTCCGTTTTAGGAGAAAGTCCAAACCCTGCCAAAGAAGGCTTCTCCGAGTGACAACATGCATGCAGAACAAGTATGCAATGCATTTTGATTATATTATAATAATGAATTAAATTCTGTAATTAAATTTTCTACCACATATTTGGCACATAGGCCAACGAACACAATCCAATTTGACCAGGAGAGCGTAGAGTATTTTTTACAGTGACGGTGAACAGGATGGCGATGAATTGTGAAAAGAAAGATCAATATGTGCAATGTTGCTGATAGGATTCCTGATCCTACCGGGGATACTACGAAGCCTGTAGGGATGAGAGGGAGGGAGAGCTGGCTTGGGACCTCGCTGCCGGCGAGTAGGCGCCGTGGCGAGGCTTGAGGGCGCGTGAGCAGTAGGGAAGAGGCGGCTAGGGCACAATCCCGGCTCCCTGAGGAAGCCGGAAACAATATATTGTTTCTGCTTAATTCCAATCGTTTTACAATGCATCTATATATATAGTCCTTCTAAAAATAGGAAACTAACTCGGCAATAGCCCATAATTCTAGTATCGCTAATTATCCTGGGCCCTAAGCCCGTGCATCAGGCGCCCAGGTCAGCCACCTATGGGCCTTCTCCTTACATACTGTATTCCAGTCATAACATCTCTCCCCGCCTGCAAAAACAGCTCGTCCTCGAGCTGTAAGTTGGGGTAGTCAGCACGGAAGTCGTCGAGGATCTCCCACGTCGCGTCATCTTCAGGAAGGCCATTCCACTTGATCAAAACGCGCCAGACCCCGCGGCGCTGATGGGCGCGCAAGGCACGCTCTGGAGCGGGCAGCACCCTACCGTCGTGTACTGGAGGAAGGTCGCCCGGAGTCGGTGGAGGGTCACCGCGATGCTGCTTCAGGAGGCCAACATGGAAGACGTCGTGGATGCGAGCGCCCTCCGGCAGCTGGAGACGGTAGGCGACACGACCGATGCGTTCGAGAACACGGAACGGCCCAGCCCAACGGGGCCCCAACTTGCGCTTGGCGCGTGGGTCGAGGGACTGCGTGGTGCAGTGGAGAAGACGCAGCCAGACCCACGACCCCACCTCGAACTCCACGTCCCTGTGGTTGGCGTCGTAGTGCTTCTTGGACAGCTGCTGAGCTTGAAGGAGCCGCTGACGGACCTCGGCAAGCATCTCATCACGGCTGCGGAGGATAGTATCGGCGGCCTCCGTTCGGGCCGTCCCCGGTCTGTAGGGCAGAATGGCCGGTGGAGGGCGGCCGTAGACGACCTCGAAGGGCGTAGCGCGGAGGGCGGTATGGAAGGAAGTATTATAGCAATACTCCGCCTATGACAGCCAGTCCACCCACGCCCGAGGACGGTCACCTGTCACACAGCGCAAATACATAGCTATCACCTTGTTGACCACCTCGGACTGGCCGTCCGTCTGAGGATGAAAAGCGGTACTCATGCGGAGCTGCACACCCACCATCTTGAAAAGGTCCCGCCACACATGGCCAGTGAACACGGGGTCCCGGTCGCTGACAATGGAGAGGGGGAAACCGTGCAGGCGCACAATGCCGTCGAAGAAAGCACGGGCGACCGAGGTGGCGGTGTAGGGGTGGCCGAGTGCAATAAAATGCGCGTACTTGGAGAAACGGTCGACGACGGTGAGGATGACAGATTTGCCCGCAACCTTCGGCAGCCCCTCGATGAAGTCCATGGAGATATCCGCCCACACTTGGGAGGGCACGTTGAGGGGCTGCAGCAGTCCTGCCGACTGCAGCGTCTCTGTCTTGTTGCGCTGGCACATGGTATAGGAACGCACCAAGTCCTGAACCAGCACCTTGTCCCGCGGAAAGTAGAAGTCGGCGCGGAGGCGATGCAGCGTCTTCTGGATGCCCTCATGGCCGGTCGCATGGACCAGCAGGAGCACCTGATGGCGGAGATCCTCATGGTCCGGCACATAAACGCGGGATCCATGGAGAAGGAGCCCGTGGTCGAGACACCATGACTCGCCGAGCTCGCCGGCCTGCAGCTGCTGCAGCAGCCGTTTGTCGTCTGGTGCTAACGACGTCGTGCGTCGAATGTCCTCCAGGAGGGAGAACGAGGGCCCTGACACGGCCATAGCCGCCCCGGATGCTCCTGGTGCTGAAGCGGCTGCGCTGTCCCCAACATCGCGGCGGGACAAGGCGTCTGCCACGGTATTCAGGTGTCCCGAGCGGTACTCCACCGTGAAGTCGAAGCCGAAAAGTTTACTGATCCACTGGTGCTGAGGAACGGTGGACAAACGCTGGTCAAGCAAAAATTTGAGACTATAATGATCAGTGCGAACCAGGAAGGGCCACCCCCATAGATAAGGGCGCCAATGGTGCACCGCCTGCACCAATCCGATCAGCTCGCGTTCGTAGGCGTCGAGCTTGAGATGCCGAACTGCAAAGGGCCGGTTGAAGTAGGCGAGGGGTCCCGCGCCCTGGTGGAGGACAGCGCCGAACCCCGCACCCGACGCATTGCAGTCGACCACAAAGGTCGCGTCGATGTCCGGCATCTGCAGGACGGGCCCTGTGGTCAAGGCGCGCTTGAGCGCCTTGAAAGCTGTCGTCGCGTTGTCATCCCACAGGAACACGTCTCGCCGCAAGAGACGCGTCAGCGGGGCAGCGATGATGCTGAAGTCCTTGATGAATTTCCGGTAGTATCCCACCAGGCCCAAGAAGCCGCAGAGGTCCCGGGCGGAGCGGGGAAGCGGCCATGCCACCACGGCGGTGACCTTATCGGCGTCCATGGCGACACCACCCTCGGTGATGACATGGCCTAGATAAGCCACGGACGGCGCCCCAAAGGAGCACTTGGAGCGCTTCAGATGTAGGTGGTGCGCTTGCAGGGCATTGAGGACGATGTTGACATGCTGCAAATGCTCGGCCCACGACGAGCTGTAGATAAGTATGTCATCGAAAAATACCAGCACGAACCTCCGGAGATAGGAGCGGAGGACATCGTTCATCAAGGCCTGGAACGTGGCCGGGGCATTGGAGAGCCCAAACGGCATGACCAGGAACTCGAAGTGGCCATGGTGGGTGCGGAATGCCGTCTTGTCAATGTCGTCGGGGTGCATCCGCACCTGGTGGTACCCGGAGCGGAGGTCAAGCTTGGTGAAGAATCTCGCCCCGTGCAACTCATCCAGCAGTTCATCGACCACCGGTATCGGGAACTTGTCCTAGGAGGTCTTGGCGTTAAGAGCGTGGTAGTCGATGCAGAAACGCCAAGACTGATCTGCCTTCCGTACCAAGAGAACGGGCGCGGAGAACGGCGACGTGCTAGGCTAGATGATGCCCTGCGCCAGCATAACCGTGCACTGCCGTTCTAGCTCATCCTTCTGCAGCTGGGGATAGCCATAGGGGCGCACCGCCACAGGGGCGGTACCGAGCAGCAGGTGGATGCAGTGGTCGTAGAGACGCACCGGCGGGAGCCCCGTGGGCTCCGCAAAGACGGCGGCGTGCTGCTGAAGGAGGGCGTCCAGCAAGGGCAGCCGGGAGTCCGGTGCCATCACGGCGAACAGCTGGGCAGAGGCAGCCGGTTGAGGTGCAGACGCACCAGCCACCCCCTGCCAGGTGATACGGCGCCCGTTCCTCTAGAACGATAGCGTGAGGGCCTCGCAGTCCCATAGGATGGGGCCCAAGGTCCGGATGAAATCGAAGCCAATGATGAAGTCGAAACCGCCCAAGTTGAGACCAACGCAGGTGACGGCGAAGTCCTCCTCATAGATGCGGATGGGCACGTTGCGAGCGATACCCTCGCAGGGCATGCGGTCACCATTGGCCACCGTGATCCGTAGGTGGACACCACCGACCGGAACGAGGCCGAGGCGACGCATGGTCTCCCCGTCCATGAAGTTGTGCGTTGACCCGGTATCGAGGAGGGCGAGGAAACGTTTCCCCTGGATGGTGACGGGCAGCAGCATGGAGTTAGCCGCCTGAATCCCTGCAACAGCCTGAAGGGAAACCACGAGGGCATTAGCAGCGGGCGGCGCGTGGGCGTCCTAGTCGACCGATAGCCCATCCTGGGCGTCGGCTGCCGGCTCATCGTCGAGGTAGTCGTCGCCCTCCAGGTAGAAGAGCCGCGGGCACACATGGCCGCGAACGTAGGGCTCGTCGCAGTTGAAGCACAACCCCTAACGGCGATGTTCCTGCTGCTCGGCAGGAGACAGGCGACAAAACTGGCGCATGGGCGGGGCTACGACGGCCCCCTAGGCCGGTGGCGGCACGGCTCCGACCGCGGCAGGGGCGACGTTAGGGTGGCGCTGTTGCTGTTGTGCCTAGGCCGACCGCTGTGGTGGTCGGGCGCCGCGCGCTGGTGGTGAAGGCGTGGGCGTAGACGTGCAATCCTCAAAGGTCCGCGCCAGGTACATGGCGGACTGGAGGTCCGGCAGCGCACACATCTGTACCTGCTTCCTGATGTGATCCGGGAGACCGCCCATGTACAACTCCGCCTTTTGGCGAGCGGAGAGGTCGCGGGCATGGCAGAGCACGGCGTTGTAGCGCTCGGAGTAGTCCTGCACCGTAGAGACGAAGGGAAGACGGGCGAGCTCCGCCAAACGGGTACCCAGAACCGGCGGTCCGAAACAGAGTGGGCAGAGGGCCCGAAAATGCTCCCATGGTGGCATCCCCTCGTCTTGCTCCAGGGCATAATACCAAGTCTGAGCTGCACCACGCAAGTGGTAGGATGTGAGCCAAGTCCTGGACGAGGCCGGCGTCTGCTGTCCCCTGAAGAACTGCTCGCACTGGTTCAACTAGTTGAGGGGGTCCACCGATCCATCGAATGTCGGGAACTCCAGCTTGTAGAATTTGGGCCCGGCATGGGCGCCACCCAAGGCGAGCGCCGCAGCAAGGCCGGGGTCGACCATCCCTGTGTATTGGCCGGCCGAGGGTGGAGGTGCTCCCTGGAACAACGGTCCATCTACCCCCCCATAGAAGATGTCGCCGGTGGGGGGCAGGGAAGAGGCCGCGATCGTTGATGACGGAGCCGGAGTCGCTGGCGTAGAGGAGACAGCTGTCGAGTAGATCGGCGCGGAGGCCGCCATCTGGGCCTGCAGCCAGGCGGGCAGCGACGATGGCGAGTTCGGCCACTGCAGCTGATGGAGGGGAACGCTGGACCCCGAGTGCGGCATGCCGTAGGGGTAAGACACCACCGGAGCAGACGGCGTTGGTGTGGAAGATGTGGGCGGCGGCAGATGGGGAGGCGCCGGGAACAGCGGCGGCTGCGGTTGCTGGACGAGCCCGTTCCAGGCAGCCCTCATCTCCCGCATCTCGCGCTGGATGTCGACGACGACGGAGGCCAACACATGCAGCGTGAGGGGCGCCCCGGAGGAAACCATTGCATCGGAGATCGCAGAGTTCATGGAGGACGGCGGCGCGGTGGGGGTGACGGCCGGCTGCGTGGTGACTGTAGGCAAGGGAAGCGACATCGTAGCCTGGCAAGCTGATACCAGATTGATAGGATTCCTGATCCTACCAGGGATACTACGAAGCCTGTAGGGATGAGAGGGAGGGAGAGCTGGCTTGGGACCTCGCTGCCGACGAGTAGGCGCCATGGCGAGGCTTGAGGGCGCGTGAGCAGTAGGGAAGAGGCGGCTAGGGCACAATCCCGGCTCCCTGAGGAAGCCGGAAACAATATATTGTTTCTGCTTAATTCCAATCGTTTTACAATGCATCTATATATATAGTCCTTCTAAAAATAGGAAACTAACTCGGCAATAGCCCATAATTCTAATATAGCTAATTATCCTGGGCCCTAAGCCCGTGCATCAGGCGCCCAGGTCAGCCACCTATGGGCCTTCTCCTTACATACTGTATTCTAGTCATAACAATTGCTCACGTGCCACTGCTACACAAATGATTTTACGAGGCGGTGCCCTTTTATTAACGGAGACGGTCACAAAATCCAACCGCCTCGTAAAATGCCGACGATCAACGAAGGCGGTCGATTTTATTTACCGAGGCGGTTGAAAAATGCCTGCCTCCAAAAATCAATTTACAGAGGCGGCCATAAATCCATTTTCGGAGGCCGATACACTATAAGGCCCGCCTTCGAAAATACTAGCCCAACTTGCAAAGCCCATATGTATCTCCTACCGGGCTCCTATATAAAGATGACTTAGGGTTTCTCACTTCACTCCCTCCCTCCCTCCTGACGGCGCATCGCGCCCCGTTCACTCCGACGCCACCCCGCCTCTTGCCCCCTCCCAACAGCATCCCCTCCCTCCCCTTCCTGACGGTGACCCTCCCCACAGCCGGTGCCCCTCTCCCTCCTCCCCTAAGCTCCTCCCTCGGCGGCGGCGGCTACGGCGGCGGCGGCACGCACGGGGACCCTCCTAGTGGCGGATCCTACAACGACCGCGCACGCAGGGCGCTCCCGGCGGTGGCGGTGCATCCTCGGCGAGCGCAGGCGCAGGGACGGCCTCACAACGGCGGCGGCGCATCGGATCCGCCTGAAGCACGGCTGCGGTGGCGCTCCTCCCTCAGATCTAGTTCCTCCCTCACCCGAGCAGCGGCGGCAACACTCTTCTCCCTCAGATCCGGCTTGCCCGTGGTCCTCTAGGCGGCGGCGAGCCGGATCCCGGCAGCACGGGGCGGATCTAGTGACCCTACAGGAGCAGCGCCCTATCTCTTCCTCTTCCTCCCTACGGATCTCGCTGGCTAGCGGCGGATCCGGCACCAGTGCTGCCGAAGCACCTCCACCGCAATAGATCCGGCGCCCTTCCTCATGTGCGTGGCGGCGACGTGGGCACGATGGGTGGGCTCGACGCCAGGCTTGGATGGGCTCGCGTTTGGGCTCGAATGTTTTTTTATTATTTTAATTCAATTTACGGAGGCGGCAAAAGCAACTGCCTCCATAGGTCACTGATTAACCATGACCTTTGATTGGAGGTGGTTGCAATGCCCGCCTCCATTAATCCTTTTTGCCAGCCTGCAATAAGATCTCTGTAGTAACTAGTATATTGTCAATGCTAACGCTACGGTGACATCTAGGTAACACACGTTAAACAGTAATAGTGTCGCACATGGATATAAATAGAAAACTCGTTCGTTAAGGAGGAATCTCATGCTAACGCTACAGAGACACCTAGGTAACACATATTAAATAGTCATAGTGGACATGCACGTGGATATCAATACAAAACTCATTCATAAATGAAGAATTATCTATTTCATTAAATTCTGTTATTTGTTCACTGTTCCAGAGGAATTACAGTGGGCATTAAAAACAGGAACAATAAGCTCGGATCAAATGCATCCTCAATGGCCGCTCTTCCAGGGTAAGAAGTGCTCTGGGGCCCGGAGCAGGGAGAGCACCAACGAGCAAAGACCATAGCAAAACCCGTGGCCGGTGACTGCGTGCTGACGCTTTGGGCTTTTAGGCAGCATCAGATCCGGTTGAGCGTAGCGGCAAGAAGACACACTGCAGGGCAAAAAGCGGTGAAGCCGACCAGGCGGCGTTCATCGTGGCGGTGTTCTGCTTCGACTGCTGCTTCAAGCGGCGTTGCCCGGCGCCGTCATCCGCTCCCTGTTCGTCTCGGGTTGGGACGTTGGCCTCGGGCGGCGGCGCCATGGGGAACGGCGAGCAGTGGCGTGGCGCCTCGCTACGCCTAACCTCTCCCGGCGGCTTGGCGCTGCCACACGCGCGGGGTGAGGCGCTGGAGGACCCTCTGTTGGTGACCTGAGACGAACACTTGATTGTAATGACATTGCCTTACATAAATAAATGACGAAGTATGAATAATAAAACAGGAGAAATCCTGATTATAAAAAATAAAAATCGCAACTGAGGTTGTTCAAAATGCCATACCTCACTCAAAGGATGCATAATATTTGTGCCACCATCAGCAACAAAGTTTGCATTCATCAAATCAGTTGCACTTGTTGCTTTGTCATTTACTTGCTTGACATCCCTAACCTTGAATTGAAATAGATAACATTCCAAGTGCAGGGATATCAATCAAGATGAATTTGCAATTAGCAGCAACTAACCTTTCTGTTGCCACTTCGGTTGCACAAGCACACCGCCTGACAAATAGCCTGAGCAAACCTACACATATCAACATAAAATTTAAATTAGGCAAAGGACAGAATATTCAGCAAGATTATAAACTTTTATCTACTGAATATCATGATGAGCTAGATTCACAACATAGTTTGGCATCAGCATGTAGGAAAAAAAATATCTCTCACAGCTAAAGTTACTAAATCATCCACCATACTCGTCTTCCAGGATCTGAGGGAGATCCAACTGGTAAATCATAACATGGACTTGGACACCTAAAGAACCCAATAGTTATTGATATTGCTTATGTTCATACAATTACTAGATATAAATACCATTCAAAATTTATTTGCAATAGGCATATTGTGTCTAGCTAGCTCGTCTATGAGATTGTTATAGTACTCTAACCCTTTTGAATTAATAGCACCTATTTAATTTAAGAAAGTTTAATCTAATATCCTTAAAATTTGTTGCTTCATTCACGATAAAGTTTCTACACAAAAAATGGTTATACTTGGTATAAGCCTGGACCAGGAGACAGAGAATCTATATGCCTCCAGGTTATTGTCAGTTATAGTATATTGTCCGTGCTAGCGCTACGGCGATATAAAAAAAGAACATAGATCAACCAAAGTATGATATATATGTTTGGGTAATCAAGAAACCAACCCATGCTAATGGTACACAACAACATTTATCCACACACATATTTATACCTGCCATTATACATTTATCCACACACACATATTTAACCACACACTGATTTTCTTCCTCAAATTTCCTGCTACAAGCAGCCTACAAGTTTGCTAAAAAATCAGTATAAACACTGCCAAGAAAGAAGAAAAAATAGATAATTCACAGCACTCAAAAAACAGTTTACACATAGTTACTGCATCCTGCACGGAAAGGAAGGTTAGAATGCAAAATCACCCGAAATGGAGAATTGATGGCTTCACTGATCTGGTGTTGTGCTAAAACTCGTAATACTTGTGATGGATTCCATTATGCTGGCTGGCTCTGCAAGACCACGCCAGGTGCTGCAACCACATACAACTTTTGACAATGAAAAGTCACCCATCCAATTCACAAAGATAATCTCGCTGTCGTTGCGATAAACCTTTTGTATATATATATTTTTTTGCTTCTGTGTATTAGATTAGAGGAAGATTACTATTACAACAACTTATTACAGGGCTTGCATGGTAGGAGCATTGCTGTTGTTTCTGTTGATGCAAACACTGTAAAAGGCACCAAACGTTCCAATTCGGCACACTTACAGACTTACAGGTTTCAGAAATAATTTTCTTAAAAAAGGCGAGGGATTTACATTGCTACCTATTGCGCCATCTTTCTACAAACAAGGTTTACATTCACTATATATCTGCAGCCAGTTGTCAGAGATTACAACGGTGGATACCATCCTATCTTCTGATAATGCATAGTCTCAGACTCTCAGTGCAAGCTATTCCATATTAGCAATCTGATTTTGCCTATCCTTCATGTGAAGAAGCTTCCCTATAAATACTTCGTCTCACCACTACATGTGATTCGGATTCGACGAGCCTTTGACTTTTAATTGTGCTCATTAACTGGGCAACATGTTCCAGATGAAACTGCAATCATTCGGTCAAAGCTTGCTGGTGTGGTGATTGGTGAGGTTCAGTTCCTGACTAACAAAAACTGAAGAACAGTGTAACTAGGTTCTACTAATGTCCAGTCCTACCTTTATTGCTCTGATTTTTGAGGACTACAAAGGATCCAAGTTGTGCTTCGTCATCAGGTCATAGTTCATGGATGCTAGCTGAGAGATGTTCTGCACATCACAGAAAAAAGAAGGAAAGGACAATTCAGTCATCAAAGACAAGATTCAGAAAAGAAAACTCGTATGCAATGGAACAGGGAATTTTTCTGATAATATTTTACCTTGAATGAGAAGTTGTTGAAAGAATATTTCACCCGCCCGGCGTTCTTGCTCATCTTGTTCTTCTCGGTGGGGGAAGGGAGCAACAAGTCTGTGATAACAACTGATAATAAGAAGTCATTCAAAAAATGTCCTATTTATTGTTTCAGCTATTCATAACAATGTCTTCTATTTCTTTATGATATTGATATCCACTATGATGATCTAGGCTAGGAGCCGTGCTGTTCCATGAAAAGAATAGTAGTAATTTGTGTGGAGGAAAGCTGTGAAAAATTAACATGCTAATTATGTGCCCACCAATGTATGGTCGAGCTTGACAATGTCAGTCATAGAGATACAGTCTAAGGGGTCTGGTCCACAACATCATACTTAGGTAGAAAACAGCAGAAACAGCAAAACGCCAAGCATGAGTAAAGCAGTAAGTGAGAGTGGATCAAGATCGAGACTTCTTTTCATGGACAGCACCGGTTGATAAAAATATAGATTTGCCCCAAATTATTCATGTACACCACGCAATATGGAAGAATTGCGCAATTTATATAGTAGATTGCTACATTATCAAATTATCTAAAAAAATATTACATTCTTTGGTCAGGCAAGCCCATCTAACAAAATAAACAAGAATACAAGATGACTATCTACAGCAGGAACAAATATATTCTTTGTGCAGCTACACCAAAATCAGTATCATAAAAACAAATGACTATCAAAGTGTCAACTGCAATTCAATAGCCGGCATGAACTGATGCCATCCAAAGTTCAGAATTTCCAAGTCAACTGTCGGTGACCTAATACCGGGGTACCCAATGAGGTGGAATTAATAAACCATCGAACATTGACGCTCCGATCAGACAAGAACGCTACTACACTTCTTGCCCGAACGATGGAAGATTGGTTCCGCCTCGCCCGACCCCCAAGGGCTAAGACTCCGCCTCGCCCGACGGCTGAGGGCAAGCTCCATCTTGCCCGACGGCTGAGGGCAGGCTCCGCCTCGCCCGACGGCTAAGGGCAGGCCCCACCTCGCCCGACAGCTGAGGGCAGACCCCGCCTCGCTCGACGTCCAAGGGCAGGCTCCGCCTCGTCCGATGTTTAAGGGTTGTCTCCACCTCGCCCGACGGTTGAGGGCTATCTTCGCCTCGCCCAACGTCTGAGGGCTGGCTCCGCCTCGCCCGACGACTGCACCCAACACCTTCATGAACACGAGCACAGGGTACGACAGGACGTTCGAGTCAACCACAGTACTGAGGGCCATGCTCTGCATGCCTATAGGAAGGTACTGGTAGGATATGACGGGACGGGCGCCTTAAGCCCTTTCCGACCTAACAGAGCCCGAACAGTGTTGTAGGCGTCGACTTTTGTCCCACAGTATTGTAGGCGCCGCAATCAGCCCTCGGACGCGGATACTAACACAAGCATACGACAACCACTACGATCCAAGACAGAGCTCACATCATCTACAGTAACGGATGTATGGTCACTTCCCCATTTACTCCCCGTAGGGTCACAGCTCGGCTCTCTGGCATGCCGCACCGTCCGCCGGTGTAGGATGGGATGCACTCACTTGCTGAAAGATGCCAGGACACGGCCCTATAAGGATCAGCGAACACGTCATCTCTAACATGGTCTGCCATGTTAGCAGGGCAGGCACAGGAGAAAAGGAAGACCTGGCTCCTTCGAAGGACCTTCTCTACCTTTGGTTTTTTCCTCTTTCTCCCATCTGTAACCCCTGCTCCCCCCTTGGTCTATAAAAGGAAGGGCAGGAAGCCCCACTAAGACGATGGATCGTTTGGGTACGCAAGACGATGAATCAGTTCGACACAACACACAACCAAACAGCAACCGAGCTCTTGGCATCTTTTCGACCTTTCCATCAGAGACTTGGGACCTGTCCCTCTCTCGACCGTTTGTACCCCCTACTATGAACCTTTTTCGATACTAATAACATGAGCAGCAGCAAACTGGACGTAGGGACATTTTGCCTAAACCAGTGTAAACCTTGTGTCCTTTAGTACACCATACGAGCCTAACACGCAACAATTATAAATTTACTAGTTGGTGTTTGTTCGAAACACCAACAGTTGGCGCGCCAGGTAGGGGCCTTTGCGTGTTCCAAATCAGGCCTCGGATGGCTAACCACGCAATCAGCTGGGTCCTGGGTGCACGCATGCATTTCGGTGACCTGGACTTCATCGTCATGGTGGGAGGAGAATTGGCGTTTGCCCACGCCACCATCCAATCTCTCCCCTCCATCGGCTTCAACTATGGGAGGCTTGAGCGCCGGCCCAGCGTCTCCTTTGGACCCTAGCCGTCTAGGGAGGACCCGCGCCGCCTCACCCTCTCTCCAGAACACTCTGCATGGAGCGCCTCAATGGCACTTCCTTTTGGTCTCCGCAACACCACGGCGACCATTAGCCACCTCGTAGCACAGCACACGATCCTGTCCCCCACGAACAACGAGTTCGTGGGAATGATCGAAAGCATCACGGAATCCCTCCACGGCCTCCTCGTGGAGGGGCTGGGGTCAGACTCTGGCTCTGACTCTGGCAGGGGGAGCCACCACCCCTCTCGAGAATGTTTCATGGTGGATACCTCCGAGGGACACGTCGAAAGCGTCTCCGCAGAGGAGGCTACCCCGACAGGCAACCTCAATGGCAAAACCAAAGGGGAGACAGTGGCCCCACCTCGCGTAGGGGTGGAGCAGCTGAGAGCCCAAAAGCAGGAGATCAACAAAGCCGGACAATAGCTTGTTCAGGAATACGTGGAGGTCGATCGGGAAATCGAATGCCGCGGAGACGGTGGGCGCGCACGCGCCGTGGCCCGTGACGTGAACCGAAGGATCATCGCTGACGATGAGACCCTTCCTCACTTCGCTCAGGCAAGCTAGAACATTGCTGCCGCAACGGCCTTGCTTCATGGCCTTCCAGAGGCCGCAACGCCCAAGGATCGTCGGGCCCACCATGAAATTCGCACGCTGCTTGAGCGTGCGGTGGTGCAGCAGGCGGAGAGCTCGTTGTCTCGGCGACACAAGCTCAACACCAGCTAGCGCATGCCCTCGGTGCCCCACAATGGATGCATCAGTCTTCTAGGCTCCACAAGGCAACGGGCAGCGTGCTGCGGCCCAGATACATCAGCGTCTCGGCCGTAACCATGACACACACAGCACCCTCAATGCCTGTAGACGTACCTACAGTGACCCAAGAGAAGGAGCCCACCGTGGCTATCACCCTTGTCGCGGCGGACGCTACGATAGCGGCGAGGACCGGAGCCCGAGCCGCGGCCTGCCAGGCCCTCAGGCCTTCAGACGACACATCCTCAATGCTGCTTTCCCACTAAGGACCGACCACCTACCAATATCCCTAAGTATTCTAGGGAGACAAATCCTGGACTTTGGCTTAAAGACTATTGGCTTGCTTGTCAAGCCGGTGGTGCGGATAATGATGACTTCATTATCCGCAACCTTCCACTGTTCTTGGCCAACTCGGCACGAGCGTGGTTGGAGCACCTGCTGTCCAACGCAATCCAGAGTTGGGCAGATTTGAAGGAGATCTTCGTGAGAAACTTCTAGGGCACATACAAGCGCCCTGGGAACCCATGGAACCTCAAGAACTGCCGTTAGAAGGCTGGTGAAACCCTCCGTGGGTACATCCGGTGCTTCTCCCAATAGTGCAATGAGCTCCCCAACATCGTCGACACCGACGTAATAGGAGCCTTCCTGTCTAGGATGACCTACGAGTCCTTGGTTCATAAGTTGGGATGCAAGGGCCCATGGACCACCAAGGAGCTCCTGGACATCGCCACCAGCCACGCCTCAGGAGAAGAGGTGGTCGGAGTGATCTTCGATGGCCTCGAGGGCAAGGCAAGGCGGGACGAGGGTGCCGGCGAAGGCACCTCCAATCGTTTCGCCAAAAGGAAGAATAAGAAGCAATGGTGCGAGGACTCGCTCATGGCCACTGCTGATCGCAAGGGTGGTCGGAAGCCTATGGAGGGTACTCCGAACCACTTCAAAAAATTACTCGAGGGGCCGTGCCCGAACCACGCATTTCCTGTTAAACATCTTCTCAAGGACTGCGGCCTCATGTGGCGGTTCTTGTTTGGAGGCTCCAACAAGGGGAAGCAGGGGAAAGACCCTCCCCCACCGTGGACGACGCCGAGGAGAAGGACGACAGCTTTCCAACACCGGACGGCTGCCTTATGATCTTCGAAGGATCAGCGGCCTATGACTCCAAACGCCATTAGAAGGTCGCATGCCGCGAAGTCTACATGGCCCAACCGGCCACTCCTCCCTTTCTCCGGTGGTCGGAGTCCGCCATAACCTTTGATCGGACCGACCATCCCGATACCGTCCCCCACCTGAGGAGATATCCGCTTGTGGTCGACCCAATCGTCGGCCCAAAGCGACTCACCAAAGTGCTAATAGACGGGGGCAGCGGCCTCAACATCATGTACACCAAGACACTCGACAAGATGGGCGTCGACCGGACGCGCCTTCGCCCAACCCGAGCACCTTTCCATGGCATCATGCCTAGGAAGCAGGCCATGCCACTCAGATAGATCGATCTGCCCGTTACCTTTGGGGATCAGTTCAATTATAGGACTGAGACCCTCACCTTCGAGGTGGTTGGATTCCCCGAAACCTTCCACGCCATCCTGGGACGACCATGCTACGCGAAGTTCATGGTCGTCCCCAACTACACATATCTCAAGCTAAAGATGTTGGGCCCCCATGGGGTCATCACTGTCAGCACCTCCTTCCAGCGTGCCTACGAGTGCGAGGTCGAGTGCTACGGCCATACCACAGCAATCGTCGCCTCCGGAGAACCCACCGCCCTTAAAGAGGAGGTTGCCAAAGAAGCGCCCGATGCGAAGAAATCGACCGGGTCGTTCAAATCGGCAGAGGGCTTCAAGGAGGTCCTCATAGACCCCAGCAGCTCTGAGGGTAAAACGGTATGCATTGGTACCACGCTTTCCTCCGAATAGGAAAGCGCGCTCATCAACTTCCTCCACGACAACAAAAACATCTTTGTGTGGAAACCCTCGGATATGCTAGGCATTCCAAGGGAGGTCGCCGAGCATACCCTAAAGATCAATCCAGGCTCCAAGCCGGTGAAGCAACGCCTACATCACTTCGACGAGGAAAAGCGTAGGGCCATCGGTGAAGAGATAGCAAAACTATTAGTGGCCGGATTCATCAAGGAAGTACACCACCCAGAGTGGTTAGCAAATCCTGTTCTTGTGCGAAAGAAGAGCGGGAAATTGATGATGTGTATTGACTATATGGGTCTCAACAAAGCATGCCCAAAGGATCCATTCCCTCTGCCACGCATAGGCTAAATAGTCGAATCTACCTCGGGGTGCGAAACCCTCTGCTTCCTTGATGCATACTCTGGCTACCATCAAATTGCGATGAAGGAGTCCGACCAGCTCGCAACGTCTTTCATCACCCCCTTCGGATCGTTCTGCTATGTTTCAATGCCGTTCGGACTGAAGAACGCGGGGGCTACGTACTAGCGCTGTATGCTCAGATGCTTTGGGGACCTCATCGGGCGGACCGTTGAGGCCTATGTTGACGACATCGTAGTTAAATCCAAACAGACTGACCATGTCATTGCCGATCTTGAGCAAACCTTTGCCAAACTCCGAGCGAATGGCATCAAACTCAACCCCGAGAAATGTGTTTTCAGGGTCCCGAGGGGCATGCTACTCGGCTTCATCATCTCCGAACATGGCATCGAAGCCAACCCAGAGAAGATTTCAGCCATCACAAGGATGGGCCCGATTCAGAACATAAAGGGGGTTCAGCGAATCACAGGGTGCCTCAGCTAACGAGGTCTCCCCCTTTATCGACTCTTGAAGAAAGTCGACCGCTTCGAGTGGACGTCCGAGGCCTAGGAGGCACTTGACATGGTCAAGCTGCTTCTGACAAGGCCCCCGATCCTAGTTCCTCCAAGCAACGGAGAATCCCTCCTGCTATACATAGCGACCACCATGCAAGTGGTCAGCGTCGCCCTGCTAGTAGAGCGGACGAAGAGGGGCACGCCTCAAGGTGCAATGCCCTGTGTACTTCATCAGCGAGGTACTATCCGACTCCAAGACCCGCTACTCCCAAATCCAGAAGCTCCTATACATCGTCCTCATCACCAAGAGGAAGCAACGCCACTACTTCGAGTCACACCCTATGACGGTCGTGACGTCGTTCCCCCTCGGTGAGGTCGTCTAGAGCCAGGACGCCATGGGAAGAACCGCGAAGTGGGCACTCGAGTTGATGGATCAAGGCATCACATATGCCTCCTGAACGGCAATCAAGTCCTAGGTGTTGGCTGACTTCATCGCGGAATGGACCAAGGTCCAGACACCACCGGCGGTCTTCAATCAAGAGTACTGGACGATGTACTTCGACGGATCGCTGATGAAGAAGGACGCCGGCGGAGGGCTGGTCTTCGTATCATCCCTCGGGGTCCGCATGAGGTACATGGTTCGGCTCCATTTCCCCTCATCAAATAATGTGACTGAGTACGAAGCGCTCATCAACGGCCTATGAATCACCATCGAGTTGGGCATCCGATGGCTCGACATCCGGGGTGACTCCCAACCGGTTGTCAACCAAGTCATGAAGGAGTCAAGCTGCCACGATGTCAAAATGGCTGCGTACAGGCATGGGACAGCACTGTGTGCACTGCCCTATGAATAGTACCCCCAACGGTTAGTCTATTAGTGACCAATGGCTAGTCCACGTGCCGGTCACCGCCCTGTCCGGTGACCACGTAGAGAAGAGGATCTCAGCCACAACGGCTAGTTTCGACTTGGGGGCTATAAACACTTGCCCCAACCAGCCATTTGAATAGTGAGGGAGCTGAGGGAAGATAGGAGGGTGTTGCTACACCTCATTTGTGCTCTCCACATGCATAGAGCTTAAAGATTACTTGATGATTAGTGTAGGTGCTTTGTGAAGTGCTTAGGTTAGTTAGACCACGCTCATATGCGCTTGCTCTAGGCTTAGGTCTAGTTGCAAGTGAGGTTTGCATACCTCTAAATCCGAGGTGCTTGAGTGCACCGTGTTTGTACTCGGCGGGGCTTGTAGTCTTGCGAGACCATGCCAACCGCGTTTGTGGTGTGGCTGTCACCGTATAGCGAAGGAAACAAGGCCTACGGCGGTTCAGCCGGAAGCTTGATAGTGAAGACAGCGGGAAGCGGTGCGGGAGAGGCTTGCTGAAAGGCACATCGGAGACCCACTTGCGTATGGGGAAGACCCGGGGCTATCCACGGAGTTACCCGACCGAGAGCTTGTCCCTTGAGAGTGATTCCTTACGAGTGACTCCAACGAGGACTAGGGGGAAGCTTGAGCACTTCTCGATACCTCGGTAAAAATATCGGAGTGGTCGACTTTAGTTTGCATCTCTACCTCATCTTTACCTTACGCATTTATATTGCTACCTTGGTATGTACTTTACTTTCCTAGCTTAGTTGATAGGCTAGTCGATAGGATTAGAACTTAGGTTGCATAACTTTTTTACGGTAGAGATAGCAACACATTTAGTAAAATCATAGTTACACATTTAGATATATTACTTTCTTTCATAGGTTTTGCTAAGGTGACTTTTAAATGTCATAGTTAAAAATAGATTTTTAAGTTGCCTAATTCATTCTCTCTTAGACGTCAGGGTCCCCTACAGGTTTGTCCGTTGATGAGTATGATAGGAGACCTATCTCGACTTTCCATCTGGCGGCCCTCATGCCTCATCCTGCCGCACGGAACTGACAACTCCTGAAGATCTTTGTTCATCGTTTAATTAGTTGAACTATCAATTGAACCAAGTTTTAATACAACAAGTTTTGTTTCTAATAAAAAAACAATAACAACTTAGTGGTGTGGTGACCTTTATTTCTCGAGGAATTGTTCTAATCTTTGATCTCACAGGAGTTTGTTGCCGGCATGCATGACGTTCGCCCTTGGAAAAAAAAGGGAACGGAATCAGAAACAAGAAAGAAAACATGGAACGAGTCGGAAACACGAGCTGAGGAAAAAAAAAATGGAATGCCGTGTGTGGGACACTGACACCACGTGGGCATGTGGGAAAAAATCGGAAACTGGAAACCGCCTGAGGGTTAAAAAATCGAAAACCGCCCGTGTGCCTGAGATACAACGTCCACCTGTGTGGAAAAAAAAAGTCGGAAACAGAAAACCGCCTGTGCATGAGGTAGGATTAGAGGATGCCTCAAAAAAAAAAAACTACGAAAATTAGCCATTTTTATTGAGCTTGGCACAACTTTATGTTAATAAAATTTTAAGGCACATAATGAATAGTAGTTATAATAAAGAATTTATCCTGTACGAAAATTGACTATTACTATTGTCTACAAGTCTACGTCATCAGCTAACTATTCTCTGCTCACACGTTGGAATATTGGTTTTACCATGAGAACTAGTTGTTTTAAGAATGCGTGTACCACTTTATTATTATACTACTACATAAAATTATTTTTACACTCGATACAGATTTCTTACCAGTGCCAGATCCAGGATTTCAAAGTTGGATATTCCCAAACTAAAGAAAGTACTTAGTTGAAAAGTACAAAAAAAAATTACAATAGCACAAATAAAACGTACATATAGTTCAAACTAAAGATGTTTCATAACAAACGGAAATTAAAAAATAAAAGAAAATTACATTTTTTAACTTCGCCGTGTCTCATGGCTTGATATCGATCGATGATGTCACTATCCTTGACTTTGAAAAGAACTCGTCCTCAATAAACATGACCAAGTAATCATTCAAGTATTGGTCTCCCATCCTATTTCAACTTATTCTTCACATAATTCATGATTGAATACACTCTATACACTAGCTGTTGCAACAGGAAGTAGCAGAACTAATTTAAGAAGCTTGTAAACAATATCATGTTTGATGTGTTTTTTTGTTGTAACAAGCATAACAGAAAGCTTAGAAAGACACTTCACTTCTCTAAATCTTTCGTCACCCCTCACATTAGTAATAAAAAGTTAAAGTTGACAAGGGAGATGGTCTAACTCTCTTCTGAGAAATCATTACGAGATAAAATTCATCAAGCTTAACCAAATTGGCTTTGTCATAAGCAACAAATCAATCGGCCGGATTGAATGATGCCCGCAAATGAGCAAGTCTGTGTTTACCTCATCGAACCTATCATTAAGCTGTCAAAGTTGTCTATCAATAACACTTAAGAACATGTCAACATGATAACGATGCTTGTTCTTGATTTTCACATAGAACCCCCTATCGCTTCCAACAGGCATGCAGAAGTTGTCTATATAAGCAATTTTGACCTTATGTTTGATGAAAATAGGAATGGACATCTTCAAGAAAATAATCCCATCCATCGTCTTCTCACCACTACTGGAAACAGACACTTTGCCGAGTGCAAAATTCTTTGCCGAGTGTTAAAAATCGGGCACTCGACAAAGACCTTCTTTGCCGAGTGCTGCACTCGGCAAAGGACTTCTTTGCCGAGTGCCAGACTCTCGGCAAAATCTCTACATTCGGCATAGGCTACCCACGAAACGGCGTTCGGTCACGGCCTTCTTTGCCGAGTGCCTGCTGTTAGGCACTCGGCAAAGATTTGATTTTTTTTTTAAAAAAAATTCTTTGCCGAGTGTTCCAGATCTGCCACTCGGCAAAGATTTATTTTTTTTAAAATTCTTTGCCGAATGTCTCAGATCTGGCACTCGGCAAAGAAAAAAAATTAAAAATACTTTGCCAAGTGCCCCTGGCATGGCACTCGGCAAAGATTTAATTTTTTTTATAATTTCTTTGCCAAGTGCTCCTGTGGATGCACTCGGCAAAGAAGAAATTTTTTTAAAAAAATTTAAAACATTCTTTGCCGAGTGCCTTATGCCTGGCACTCGGCATTGCCGAGTGCCATACCCCGGCACTCCGCAAAGTTTTTTTTTTGTTTTTGGCCTCCAATTTTTTTGTGCAACCCTTTTAAAGCACCAGAAACTCCTAGTTACAATTTGGGGATTTTTTGTGGCTTTTTGATATATTTAGTTATTTTATTTCGTTTACTTGAATTTTTCCAAAAAATAGAATTTTGAACTGCACGTGGTACGAATAATGGAGTTTAACGATTCAAAAATTGATAGTCATGTTAGTGAGTGTTGTGAGAGGCCGTATCCAGGAACAGACCCGAAATTTCGGACATCTTGTTCACGAAACATGTCCGCGAAATTGCGTGTGAAGTGTTTTTAAATTATATAAAAAGCAAACGAAGTCCGAAAATCTTGAAACTTGTTGAGATGTCGTGATATCATATGTGGAGGCTATGATAAAAATTTCAGAAGATTTCATGCACGTTGTCACATACAATGCTTACAAACCAGGATATTTCTACATGTGATATCAGATCTCACATATATTAAACGTATATAAATCTAACAGATTTAGTAAAAAAGTCTTCCAGTAGACAAATAGCAAAAGTCAAAAAAAATATAATACATATATGGTGTGATTTTTTTCCTTTGAACAAATCAACTGTTACAAATCACCAGATCCAACTACAGATCAAGTGCAGTCGCCAAGATAGAAAGATATTTCACATGCCTACGTGTCCAGACAGCTATTCCATTCGCCGCGTCGAGGGGGTGGGGGCAGATGAAGACAGGCGTCAGGAGATGTATTGGGAAGAAAGAGAGGCCCTGGATACCAATTAAGGGGATGACAAAAAAATGGAGGATAAAAAAAGATAAATGTATTATGAGCATTTTATTTTTATCTACCATGAGAAACTGCTTTATCAAAACAGCTTCAGGAGCTAAAGAAAAAAAAAATTGTTCCACTGATGAAGAAGGAAAGCTGTGTTAAACGGGGCCTTTTTTGGCATTGTGGCTGCCAAGCATGCACGCTCCGTTACAATTTGTTACCAATTTGGCTTGTTTGATTTGTGAGTTGCCATGCCCAGCCAAAATATTGGCCATCCAAACTGGAACCACCAAATCGCCCCGCCTAGGATTCGGCCGCGTATCGGCCAAAAAAATAACTATGTTTTGGCCGCCCAAATTTCTCGCGTACTAAAATTGCAGCATCGATCCAAAAAACTTAGATTTTTTTCAGACAACGACGAAATTCTGGTCTGGCATGCATCGGCTAACATCCAAACAGGCCTAGTACTATGTTGTGCCTTTCAAAAATTTAGTCAGCAGTGCGTGTTTTGACCGGCATTTATGTAGCCTAGCTAGTATTGTACGCATATATATATATATATATATATATATATATATATATATATATATATATATATATATATATATATATATATATATATATTACACCAAGCTATTATACGGAACATAATTCAGTACCGTTGAGTAGTCGTGTTTCAGTATTTTTCAGAATTTCGAGGCACTGGGTGTAGTACTGACTGATACTGACGCGGTTCATTACTACTCAGTATTTTTTCAGGTCAGTTTTATCTTGCGGTGTAGTATTCTACACCTAGAATAGCGCTGCCGTATATATATGGAGAGTATATTCGGTAGCCAGCTACAAAATAAGTTACTGTAACGTCCCGCCTCTCCGAGGCCAGGCCCGCTTACATCTGGCAGCTTCTCTAGGACATAGACTGCCCTCACAGACCAACACAGGTCTTTTCTGCGCACTTTGTCCTCACTCGTGCACACCCGGGAAGAACTTCCCGGTCGGTCACCCATCGCTCCAGACCAAGCACGCTTAACCTTAGAGTTATTTGCAGATGGGCTTCCGGAAAAAAAGTTGCAACTTATTGGTATGAGTATCCTATTAATCCTGTTAAGCCCTAGGCCGGGATGTTACATCCTCACCCCCTTAAGAGATCGACATCCTCATCGATCAATTCCAAGCCAGGAGCGTCCTCTCTTGGCCACGTCCGCGTGTCCAGAGCCAGCACATGTGCTATGCTGTGTGACCACGTCAGATCCACACCAGCCATGCACACCATGCCTGCGCAACTGCGACACACGCGCCCGTGAAACCGCGAGAGTCGGCTCTGATACCATTCTGTAACGTCCCACCTCTCTGAGGCTGGACCCGCTTACATCTGGCAGCTTCTCTAGGACATAGACTGCCCTCACAGACCAACACAGGTCTTTTCTGCGCACTTTGTCCTCACTCGTGCGCACTCGAGAAGAACTTCTCGGTCGGTCACTCATCGCTCCAGGCCAAGCACGCTTAACCTCAGAGTTATTTGCAGATGGGCTTCCGGAAAAAAAGTTGCGACTTATTGGTATGAGTATCCTATTAATCCTGTTAAGCCCTAGGCCGGGATGTTACATCCAATTTGTCACACCCAATTTTAAGGATAAAATTGAATGCACAATACTTATGTGTGCCCAGGAAACAGTCACACACACAAGTCGATAAATCATATAAAGTATCATCACGGTGTCTTTTACATCAGATCCATAATACAACTTAGTCTTACATCACACAGCGGAAAATAAAAGATAATAAACTCTCGTAGGCTTTATCACAGAGAAGGTCAACTGGTTGACCACAAGCCTAAAAATCCTCCAGAAAATCCTCATACCCGTTGTCATCTGTTACCCATCCGGGATTTTTATCCAAAACAAGAAAATAAACAAGTGTAAGTACATCCCGTACTTAACAAGCTAACATGGGGTTATGAAGCTCAAAAGGTTGACACTGGTTTACTGCAGTTAGCATTTTTAGTAGATCAAGCTTTTATTCTCAGGTATTATCAAGTTATGCTTAAGCTCCCATTTAATCCCATAAGAACATATATCAGTGTAAAGTGTATCGTATATCATCATAGAACATCTTAAATGAACATCATCAAGTATCCAGTTATTCTGTGAGTTTTTCGGGCCACTCGTGACCGTGAGCACGGCTGTTATAATAGTTTGTTACCCTCTACAGAGGTGGTGCACATTCACCGCTAGTCGTGATCCCCATATGCCCGGGTTAATTACTCCCATGTCACTACCAAGGTGAGTGGGCATGGTACACTATGAAGCCATTTAATAGGTTTCCCTAACAAGTTAGGGCCGGTAGGTTTCCTTGGCAAGTAGATGTAGGAACCCCCTTTCCTATGGCACATATCCATCGCGGCTATACTCATAGGAATAGAGGCAGCCCTATACCCAACGTGGCAAGCCCCATTTATGCCAAAAAGGTAACCTCTAACTAGCTAGAAAAGGTCCTATTACTGAGCTAAAGTCAGAGTCATATGACTCTCCCGGTTGCACTATCAGTCCTAGCTTTTGCCGACAGATAAGTCCTTATGGAGGGCCAGAAGCAATATGATTAAAGGTCATTTGCACCTTCGCCTTATGGAACAGTTGTTATAAATTATGTTAAACTCTTAGTTCCATAGAATCATTCATTATCATGTAGATCAAGTTCAGTTAGAGCACTAGCAATCTACCCATATGCAATTAACCCATAGGAGACAAGGAACAGGATAATCAATCACTAGGATATCCTTACGGGTATCAAAATTAGACACATGCAAATGAGTAATTGATTAAAGTGAAATAGGACATCAAGGTAGGCCCATGCTATACTTGCCTTGGTTCACAAACTCTTGCTGGTCCTGCTGGTCGTTGAAGAATTCTGGGTCTCCAACGTTCTCACCGTCTGAACGCGACCAACACGGCAACATACAATATTCCAAAAGCATTCATGCAAAGCAAATATTCCTATCATTAGAACAGTACACCAACAGTATAGAAAACAAGATAAAATATTTGTGAAAATAATCTACGTCTCGCTACGATCACGTCAACGCGAAGTTCACGAAAAACGGAGCTAAAATGCGAAAGTTATGATTTAAACGGAATTTCCTATAGCAATATATTTAATTAAATCTAACCAGGAAATTAAAATGTTCCAAACTTGACTAATAGTGATTCTAACATGTAGATTATGAAATTACGAAGCTAACGCGATTTGAACGGATCAATTCGGAGCTAAAACGATAATTTTATAAGCAAAACAGTTCAAATGGCATTTCTGTTAATACTGAAAATGTATTTTAGACTAAAGCAGTGAACTTTACGCTTTCAAAACGAGATTGCGTAATCGGGGAAATGCGCTTTGGACTGCAAGTTAGGACTTAGAAAATTACAGGGTCTCTTTAGCAAATTGACCCCCAAAGAGGTATCGGCCAATCAGAGCCGTCGGATTAAAAAGGAACGGCCAGAAACGAATCCGGGGGAGAGAGAAGGAGGGTGGCCGGCCGGAACAATAGCTTCCGCGGTGGGGCGCCATTGCCGACGACGAGGAGCTCGCCGGCGCGTGGGAAACTCAGCCCATGGGCCACTGTGTGCCCAACCGAGGCCACGGGGATGATGCGGGGAAGATGGCGAGTCCACCCCAGCACAAAACATGGCCGGGGGATGGCTCGCGTGGCGCCCGCCATGACCGGCAGTGAGGAGGAGCTCGCGCGGTGCACTTGTCTAAGGCCCTAGAGGCCACGGTTCGACCAATTGAAGGCACCGAGAGATAGAGGGGAACAAGGCGAAGCTCACCATGACTTCAATCAGGGCGGGGATGAACCGAAGATGATGAATGAAGAACAATGGCGGCTCGCGAGCTTGCGGTCTTCCCTGCTGCTGTGGTTGCGGCTTCCGCGCACAGCGAGCGCGAAGACGGGAGCGGGGGCAAGCAGCAAGGGGAAGCGGCTCAGGCGAGGCTTCCTTTTTGTAGAGGCAGGGGCACGGGGAGGCGCTCCCATGATGCAGACATGGGCGCAGAGGCGGTTGCGGCCATGACTGGCTAGATCGGGCGCGGGGTAGAGGTGGGGGATGGCGCTGACTTGTGGCCCCGGGCTGTCAGCGGCTGAGGGCGCGACGACAGTTGAGGCGGGCAGCGCGGCTGCGGCTCGGTGCTGGGCCAAGGGAGCGGTGGCGGTTGCTGGGCCGACGCCTTGCGGGCCGCGCGAGGCTAGGCACGGGCGGAGGGAGGAAAGCAGCGTAGCTGGGCCGGCGTAGAGGAATGGGCCAGCAGGCCAGGCCAGCGGGAGTGGGAGCTAGGCTGCGCGGCTGCTCAGTCCGAAAATAGAGAAGGGGAAAGAAAAAAATATTAATAAAACTCCTTTTCTATTTCCTAAAACATATTTTCAAAACCAATTCCAATTCAAATTCTAATTCTCTTTGAAATTTTGATCAATACCAATCATTCACAAAATTATATGCAGCGGCATAAATGCACATATATGTTGCTACTTTATGATAAATTTTAAATTCATGAGAAATTTATTTATTTATTTATTTCTACATTTCATGAGCACAAAATACAGAATTAAATCATTTTAAACCTATTTTCCAAAGGAGGCAAAATTTTAGGGTGTTACAATTCTACCCCCTTAAGATGAATCTCGTCCTCGAGATTCGGGTGACGTCGACTTGGAGATAGGTATACCCCGTCTTTAAACTCTTCTTGAACTTCTTCCGACACTTAGCTGAGGTCTCTTGATCCAAACTAACTTGAAAACTTCTCCGGTAGCTCTACCAAAATCTTGATGGTCTTGAATAAACCTTCGTTGAACCTTTAACCAAACCTCATTGAGACTCTAAGTTTCTCTCACATCTTTGGGTACTACCACGCTTCCGCTGCGTAAACAAGAACGTAGGACACTTCAGCTTCCAAATTCTTCAACTTGGCTACCCCGCTTAAGAAAAGATAGACTAGGGGACACCAAAATATAGCTTTCATCTACTTCTTGTAGATGAGCTAACTGGTATCAAGATGTTCTGACATCCCAATGATACTCTTGTACAAGGGCAAGAAACATAAAGTTCCTCGCGAGCCAAAAAATAGCAGTGCAGTAAAACAGCTGTAACTCCCATTCTGTTAATCTAATGAAGTTGTAGCTTATACCGTTAGAAAGCTTATAAAATTATCCACAACTTCCTTATAGAACACTTTTCCAATTTTCTATAGTTAACTTGGTCGAAAACAGTACACAACCGAAACTACTCCAGATTCCAAACAGCACAGATGCATTGCCTTGTGATTTTCATATCTCCATAACCAAAATAGCTACAAAGGTGATTCTTTCGCTCAGAGAAAGATATTGAAGTCTACTATTGTCCAAAATTTCTCATGATTTTTTTGTCATCCAAAATCAGAGATATAGCCGAAGAGTGCGGACTGCTCCGAAAAGACAAGATAGGAAAAACAGAAGAAAACCAAAACCCGACTATTTATTTCATTAATCCTTATGTCTTAGGCCTATAACTAAATGAAATTGTGGGAACACCCAACAAGATCATTGCAATCATTACAAAGATTCAAAACAATCATAAGCATAATGACAAATCAACAAAGCAATAAAGGTGCACAACTCAATCATTAACTCAACTTGCGATACTATCGTTCTCATTATAATAGGGATAACAATCCTAAAACTTATCTTCAAATTACGCAAGAAGGTGGTGAGGAACAGTTCTAAAGGCATGTCAAATCAAGGAGTGAAGATGAGAACAAAGACTTTAAAATAAGCACCAAGTAGAGATGTATAGCAAAGGTAGAGATATAGTAGAGAAGAAAATATCAAGGTTCATAGAGCAAGGATTTTATAGCAACATCTAAACCTTAAAACGACCAATTTCTACTAGGCTTGCGTCCTACAGTCAACACGGCACTGATACCAATTTATCACACCCAATTTTAAGGATAAAATTGAATGCACAATCTCATGTGTGCCCAGGAAACAATCACACACAAGTCGACAAATCATATAAAGTATCATCACGATGTCTCTTACATCAGATCCATAATACAACTTAGTCTTACATCACACAACGGAAAATAAAAGATAATAAACTCTCGTAAGCTTCATCACAGGGAAGGTCAACTGGTTGATCACAAGTCTAAAAATCCTCCGGAAAATCCTCATACCCGTTGTCATCTGTTACCCATCCGGGATTTTTATCCAAAACAAGAAAATAAACAAGTGTAAGTACATCCCGTACTTAACAAGCTAACATGGGGTTATGAAGCTCAAAAGGTTGACACTGGTTTACTGCAGTTAGCATTTTTAGTAGGTCAAGCTTTTATTCTCAGGTATTATCAAGTTATACTTAAGCTCCCATTTAATCCCATAAGAACATATATCAGTGCAAAGTGTATCGTATATCATCATAGAACATCTTAAATGAACATCATTAAGTATCCAATTATTCTGTGAGTTTTCCGGGCCGCTCGTGACCGTGAGCACGGCTGTTATAACAGTTTGTTACCCTCTGCAGAGGTGGTGCACATTCACCGCTAGTCGTGATCCCCATATGCCCGGGTTAATTACTCCCATGTCACTACTAAGGTGAGCGGGTAGGGTACACTATGAAGCCATTTCATAGGTTTCCCTAACAAGTTAGGGCCGCTAGGTTTCCTTGGCAAGCAGATGTAGGAACCCCCCTTTCCTATGGCATATATCCATCGCGGCTATACTCATAGGAACAGAGGTAGCCCTATACCCAACGTGGCAAGCCCCCAATTGCGCCAAAAAGGTAACATCTAATCAGCTAGAAAAGGTCCTATTACTGAGCTAAAGTCAGAGCCTTATGACTCTTCTGGTTGCACTGTCAGTCCCAGCTTTTGCCGACAGATAAGTCCTTATGGAGGGTCGGGAGCAATATGATCAAAGGTCATTTGCACCTTCACCCTATGGAACAGTTGTTATAAATTATGTCAAACTCTTAGTTCCATAGAATCATTCATCATCATGTAGATCAAGTTCAGTTAGAGCACTAGCAATCTACCCATATGCAATTAACCCATAGGAGACAAGGAACAGGATAATCAATCACTAGGATGTCCTTACGGGTATCAAAATTAGACACGTGCAAATGAGTAATTGATTAAAGTGAAATAGGACATCAAGGTAGGCCCATGCTATACTTGCCTTGGTTCACAAACTCTTGCTGGTCCTGCCGTTCGTCGAAGAATTCTTGGTCTCCAACGTTCTCCTCACCGTCTGAACGCGACCAACACGGCAACATACAATATTCCAAAAGCATTCATGCAAAGCAAACATTCCTATCATTAGAACAGTACACCAACAGTATAGAAAACAAGATAAAATGTTTGTGAAAATAATCTACGTCTCGTTATGATCACGTCAACGCGAAGTTCACGAAAAACGGAGCTAAAATACGAAAGTTATGATTTAAACGGAATTTCCTATAGCAATATATTTAATTAAATCTAACCAAGAAATTAAAATGTTCCAAACTTGACTAACAGTGATTCTAACATGTAGATTATGAAATTACGAAGCTAACGCGATTTGAACGGATCAAGTCGGAGCTAAAACGACAATTTTATAAGCAAAACAGTTCAAATGGCATTTCTGTAAATACTGAAAACGTATTTTAGACTAAAGCAGTGAACTTTACGCTTTCAAAACGAGATTGCGTAATCGGGGAAATGCGCTTTGGACTGCGAGTTAGGACTTAGAAAATTACAGAGTCTCTTTAGCAAATTGACCCCCGAAGAGGTATCGGTCAATCAGAGCCGCCGGATTAGAAAGGAATGGCCAGAAACGAATTCGGGGGAGAGAGAAGGAGGATGGCCGGCCAGAACAGTAGCTTCCGCGGCGGGGCGCCATTGCCGACGACGAGGAGCTCGCCGGCGCGTGGGAAACTCAGCCCACGGGCCACGGTGTGCCCAACCGAGGCCATAGGGATGATGCGGGGAAGATGGCGAGTCCACCCCGGGACAAAACACGGCCGGGGGATGGCTCGCGCGGCGCCCGCCATGACCGGCAGCGAGGAGGAGCTCGCCGGTGTACTTGTCTAAGGCCCTAGAGGCCACGGTTCGACCAATTGAAGGCACCGAGAGATAGAGGGGAACAAGGCGAAGCTCACCATGACTTCAATCAGGGCGGGGATGAACCGGAGATGATGAATGAAGAACAATGGCGGCTCGCGAGCTCGCGGTCTTCCCTGCTGCTGTGGTTGCGGCTTCCGCGCACGGCGAGCGCGAAGACGGGAGCGGGGGCAAGCAGCAGGGGGAAGCGGCTCGGGCGGGGCTTCCTTTTTGTAGAGGCAGGGGCACGGGGAGGCGCTCCCACGATGCGGATGTGGGCGCGGAGGCGGTTGCGGCCATGACTGGCTGGACCGGGCGCGGGGCAGATGTGGGGGATGGCGTTGACTTGTGGCCCTGGGCTGTCAGCGGCTGAGGGCGCGACGGCAGTTGAGGCGGGCAGCGCGGCTGCGGCTCGGTGCTGGGCCAAGGGAGCGGCGGCGGTTGCTGGGCCGACGCCTTGCGGGCCGCGCGAGGCTGGGCGCGGGCGGAGGGAGGAAAGCAGCGCAGCTGGGCCGGCGCGGAGGAATGGGCCAGCAGGCCAGGCCAGCAGGAGTGGGAGCTGGGCTGCGCGGCTGCTCAGTCCGAAAACAGAGAAGGGGAAAGAAAAAAATATTAATAAAACTCCTTTTCTATTTCCTAAAACATATTTTCAAAACCAATTCCAATTCAAATTCCAATTCTCTTTGAATTTTGATCAATACCAATCATTCACAAAATTATATGCAGCGGCATGAATGCACATACATGTTGCTACTTTATGATAAATTTTAAATTCATGAGAAATTTATTTATTTATTTATTTCTACATTTCATGAGCACAAAATACAGAATTAAATCATTTTAAACCTATTTTCCAAAGGAAGCAAAATTTTAGGGTGTTACTGTTATTATGTAGCCACCTCTATTTACAATAATTTTATATACTAATTTATGATAATGTCAATACATATTTATGATAATTGGATTATTATAACACATGGGGATATTTACCGTGACGTTATAGTAAATCACATTATATATATACACACACGCAGCGCTATTCTACACCACAAGCCAAAACTGACCAGAAAAAGTACTGAGTAGTACTGAAACACGTTCAGTATCAGTCAGTACTACACCTAGGACCACGAAATACTGAATAATACTAAAACGCGACTACTGAATAGTACTGAATTTGATTCAGTATCAGTCAGTACTACACCTAGTATCCCAAAATACTGAATAATACTGAAACGCGACTATTTTTCAGTATAACAACTCCGTGTAGAATAGCGTGTGTGTGTATATATATATATATATATATATATATATATATATATATATATATATATATATATATGGCCGTGGATTTTGTGTTTACGTGTGTAGCTGCTCACCCACCACCTGTCGTCCGATGTGCATCGATATACACATACTTGTTAACGATGATGCCCATGACTCATACTAATTAATTAGTGGTAGCCTAACGTAATGTATTGTTTTGAAAAAGCATGTGGAGTCTGAGCCAGTACAAAACAGTTCTGAAATGGTGAAGGAACTCATCTGGTCGGCATCTGAACATTTTGACGATACTGCATCTGAATATTTTTGCTTTGTGCAGACTTACAACAAGTTAACCTGGTATAGTCAAACGTGATCTCTAGATGCCATATTTGTCTTTCCTTTGTAATTACCATGTTTCTCTTCAGCATATTGACTGAACATGTTGACTGAATCTCTAACTGTGAAGCAGCCCGTGAAGCAGCGCTGCCGCCTGCCCACATGGTTTCTGAACGTATATCGTATTGCTCTCTGAATATGGGTGCAGCATATATGGTTGGATTGCCACACTTGATCTCATTTGTTTGTGTTGCGTATTAATTTTCTTTCTCCGTAGAAGCTACTAGTACAGACCGTGCATTGGGAAGGATGGTTTCTAGTGGTGGGGTCTCGAAGCTATGAAAACTATGGTGATTTCTAGCATTGGGAGTGCCCTTATCTTCACTTAGATGCTAACGGACAGTTGCATCACGGTAACGGCTGCATTTACCGTGTTTTTTTCACTCAGCATTTTTGGTCACTTTAGCACTCGGAGAACACATTTAGCACTCGGAGATCACATTCACCAAATGCAATCACAGAGCTCTAATTAATCCTACTCATTTGCACAGAATATTTTTTTAATATTATTTTTTCATAGCCTTCCATAAGCATATAAAAGACGATTTGAGAAACTCAAATCCAATCAAAGGAAAACAAACCTCCATAACCAATTTGTCCATATCAATGCCTTAATCAAATGTGCATACTACATAAGTCAAATGTGCATAGTACATAAGGAAGACATTAACTTGTCCTAGAGCCACTAGTCTTAGAATACTAATAACATGAAAGTAACTATCATAACCACCTATAGAAAAGATCTAAGGTATCTCAATTATTAAGACTTGTTTCTCCTGTCCCATATGGCCGTGTGACAATTCGCGCTTGTCGTTGCCGTCGCAAATGGGGAGGTCGACAGCGAGGTGGCATGGAGAGCAGGGCACACCCGCACGCACTCGCACACATCGCCACACATCTTGCTCCCAAGCAAGGTGCAAGGACCTGGTACCATGAGTGGCTGTTGCCGTGATCTTGCGGCAACAGGTGAGGCCCCACGGGGAGCCCCTGGTGTCAAGACCAGTGCAGGATCCGACCACGTGGGAGCCCTAGACATAAGTCTGGAGGCAGATGTGCCACGTGAGGTGGAGGAGGAGCACGAACATCCGGATGACAACGGACAGCCAAACAAAATATTCATGTCCACACAAGCAAATAAAAAAGACTATCTAGTTATTTGTCGAAAGATTTTGTGTGGTCTAAGCTGTCAGATTTTTTTATAAATGCAACCCAGTAGTTACAAACCCGTTAAAGTGACGGTTGTAGCAAATCCTAAAAAGCACAATTAAACGTATATAAATCTAACAGATTTAGTGAAAAAGTCTTCCAGTAGACAAATAGCAAAAGTAGAAAAAAAATATATTACATATATGGTGTGATTTTTTTCCTTTGAACAAATCAACTGTTACAAATCACCGGATCCAACTACAGATCAAGTGCAGTCGCCAAGATAGAAAGATATTTCACATGCCTACGTGTCCAGACAGCTATTCCATTCGCCGCGTCGAGGGGGTGGGGGGCAGATGAAGACAGAGAGGCGTCAGGAGATGTATTGGGAAGAAAGAGAGGCCATGGATACCAAAGGGGATGACAAAAAAAATGGAGGATAAAAAAAGATAAAGGTATTATAAGCATTTTATTTTTATCTACCGTGAGAAACTGCTTTATCAAAACAGCTTCAGGAGCTAAAGAAAAAAAAAATTGTTCCACTGATGAAGAAGGAAAGCTGTGTTAAACGGGGCCTTTTTTAGCATTGTGGCTGCCAAGCATGCATGCTCCGTTACAATTTGTTACCAATTTGGCTTGTTTGATTTGTGAGTTGCCATGCCCAGCCAAGATATTGCCCATCTATCCAAACTGGAACAACCAAATCGAACGCCTAGGATTCGGCCGCGTATCGGCCAAAAAACTAACTATGTTTTGGCCGCCCAAAGCTCGCCCGTACTAAAATTGCAGCATCGATCCAAAAATCGTAGATTTTTTCAGACAATGACGAAATTCTGGTCTGGCATGCATCGGCTAACATCCAAACAGGCCTAGTACTATGTTGAGCCTTTCAAAAATTTAGTCAGCAGTGCGTGTTTTGACCGGCATTTATGTAGCCTAGCTAGTAGCTGTACGCACGAAAGGATAAATAGCCGTGCCTGCTGCTAGCCCTGATCCAAACACCAATCTAATCATCTACACACTTGAGTACACAACTGCATACATACTAACGTTGCACAATGACTCTCAGGGTCAGGGCAAGCAGGCTAGGCTTGGTGCTGCTGCTGTTCTTCGCCTCTCTCCTCCTCCTCTCGTCGTTAACCTACGGAGCGCATGGTAGACGCCGTACTCTCTCTGTCTCTCCCTCTCTAAATTCTGGAACACGTACCTTAAAGCTCTTATATGATACCAATTTAATTTATAGCGCGCAAAGCGATGGCCTCGACCCTGATTCCATATGTTTACGTGCAGCAACAGGGAGGACCGTCGCCTGTATACCGGGGCCTTGCCCCCCGAAGCCCCCAGGATACGGCCCCCCGCCGCGAACGCCGTAGTTTCCTGCACCGGCGGATCGGAGGAGAGTGCCTGTGCCATGCGTATATGCACGTATATAAATAAATAAAATGATCGAAAATCAGCATTGTGCTTGTTTCGATGCATATATATATATATATATATATAATGGAAATTATTTTCTACTCTCAGAGAGTAGTTATTTCCATATGTATACCTCTAGGTTTAGGGCGTATATGGCCCGACAAAATATATGTAGATGGAGTATATCTTTATACTAGACCATTTAGGGTACTAAGTTTGACAAGTATGTATGTATACTTAGAGTATATGGTTATACTTATTTTATATGCTACTATCATAGTATTATATAATATATTAAAAAATATGTGCACTTTTGAAAAAAAAATCACATAGTAAAGATCTGGAGTATATTAATATTAGTATGTCAACATACTCAAACGGATAAATAAGTATGTACATATAGGCAACACGATTTATTGATTATGGGAATAACTACTCCCTAAAGTATATAAAATGCACCCTAGCTATATATATATATATATATATATATATATATATATATATATATATATATATATATATATATATATATTCTACACCAAACTATTATGTTGAACAGAATTCAGTACTGTTCAGTAGTCGTGTTTCAGTATTTCGAGGTACTAGGTGTAGTACTGACTGATAATGAACGCGGTTCATTACTACTCAGTATTTTTTTCAGGTCAGTTTTGTCTTGCGGTGTAGTACTCTACATCGAGGGTGTAGAATAGCGCTGCCCTATATATATATATATGGAGAGTATATTTGGTAGCTAGCTACAAAATAAGTTATTATGTAGACACCTCCATTTACGATAATTTTATATACTAATTTACGATAATGTCAATACATATTTACGATAGTTGGGTTACTATAGGATATTTACCATAATGTAGTTACTATAATCTCGTAAATTAACATAGTAATTATCGTAACTCAAAGTGGCTACAGAATAAGTTATTTTGTAGCCACTACAGGGTAGTAGTTATATATATATATATATATATATATATATATATATATATATATATATATATATATATATATATATATGTATGTATGTACTGTTCTGTAGCTGGCTATAGAATAAGTTATTCCGTGGCCACTTTGAGTTACGATAATTACTATACTAATTTATGAGATTATGGTAACTCTCTCAAAAGTGATTTACTATAACATTATGATAAGTATCATCTTGAATTATAGTAACCCATGTATCGTAAATGTGTATTGTCATTATTGTAAATTGGTACAAACACTATCGTAAATCAAGGTGGCTATAGAATAAGTTATTATGTGGCCAGCTGTAGAATAGCCTATATATATATATATATTCGATCTTAGGCTCATTAGTTATCCGAGCAAAATAATTACTCTGGAGCCACAAAAATTACAGTGAGCCTATCATAATACTAGGAACCTACTATGAAATTTTTAGATTTTAACACTAGCACTGATTGATCTAAAAAATTCCTACAAGTTCATATTTTAATAATATGAAACCATGTTAAAGCATTTAAAGCAACCTTGAATTATTTTCGAGTTATGGGAACCAAACACACTAACAGATAGATTATGATTTTAGAAACCTAACAAAATTATTTTCACAATTTTTGGTAAACTACATAAATTTTTATTGGATTTACAAGTTTAGAATAGAAACTAAATTAGCAAATACTTGGAAAAGAAAAGGGGCCGACCTTAACCCAATCTGGCCTGCCGGCCCAGCGTGGGGCGCGGGCCCGTGCGCGTCGTGACAGCCCAATGCGGCCCAAGACCAGGACGCGCGCGTGTGGTGGCAATCTTGCAAAAGAGACCCTATTCTTCTTTGTAATAGCACAAACACCATACATATTATTCCTCCAGTCAACATCTTTGCAAATAGGCCCTTGGATGTTGTCGCCTTTACCACGGGGAGGTCCCTGGATGCCCGCGCGCTCACCGATGTGTTGGCCGACGACAACGGGCAGCTACGTCGGCAACCTAGACTCGCTAAGACGGGAGTAAGGGGCTGACCACTACCTAGGGCTAAACGCGCACGACTGGGTAGCGGTTAGGGACTCGGGGACGTAGTACTACGAGCTGTAGCGGTGAGAGGTCATTTGCTATGGCGGTGTAGCAGTTCCGGTGGCCTAAGGTGCTATCGAGGCGGTGGAGGTAACGCATAAGCACTAGTGGCTCACCGAGATTCACGCCGCGGCGGCGGTTGAGACGGAGGAGAGACGAGGTGACCTGGCCACGTGCGCCCGCACCTCACGGCGGCATGCTGAGCGTGGCACCAGCGCGTCACCACGCCGATCGTGAGCCTCCTGGACAAAACAACATGAGCACCAAGTGGAAGGGATCAAGACGAGTTTACGGTCTCCAGCAATCAAACAACTATCGCTCCAACCCTACCTCTCTCCCCAGTTCCAGGTCATGGCGGTGACCAAGAATCGCAACAAGCAAAATGCCTAATTGACGGTCGATAGCTCTTGGCCGGGGTGGGAAAGATGGAGCGCCTAGTTGGCCTCCAGTGCCACTTACTAGTGCAAAGAATCAGGTTGCGAGAAGCCTGAGCTAAACAAATTTGAGGGGCAGATAGGCGAGCTCTGGCCGTGCCATGCCGTGAAGAGGCACACGCGTGCGGGCAGGAAGATTAAGACAGGACGGCTCTGATCACCCACTATGACACATGCACATGCACACAATTGGCGAAGCGGGGTGGGTTTGTCGCGACATGCTTAACTCGGAGGGGCCGGACTTGAGCAGAGCTCTCATGGCGACAAGCGGCAATACAATGAGGCTTCTCATCTCCATGGTGACCGGGTCATCGTTGCGGTAGATAGATCGAGGGGTGGGGCAGCCGCCATGTCGATCGAGCCATGACAGCCACAACCTAGCCCCGAACTGGTGCTCGGCACGGTGGCCAGCCACCCGAGGCCGGTAAGCCCACGAGCTACAGCAAGAGCTAGGCCACGGCCCGCCTAGCACGGCCACGCATAGCCAGGGATGCCGTGCGACATCGGTCGGGCGCTCACCGACTGAGCGGCCATAAACCGGACATGGTCGAGCTTGTGGCCAACCACGCCGTGGACGCGGTGATCGTGAACTTCGGCCGAGCGGCTGCTATTAGTAACTTGCATGACTTTTAAAGCTCTGACCAAAACCAAACCAGCTCAGTTGAGACCAAACCAATTTGCTAGGGCTCAAGAGGGTCCTAAAGGCTATCCCAAGGAGCATCAAACACAAACTTAGATGAATTACAGAGAGAGAGATGCCAAAATAGGTCCATCAAGCGAGGCGCTGATTCACGAACGGAGGGCCAAAACCTGACCGCAACACGTTCTAGCGATGTTGGGGAAATTCTTGCGACGCCACGACAACTCCAACCCACTCGGGGACTACACCCTACCCAAGTATTCACTTTGATGCAACCAACAATGTGAAAACATGAAGTTAGTGTTTAGGCATCTTTGTTGGATTTTAAATGCCAAAATAGCACTGTCCATTATCATTTCTGACTTAGAGAATTCAAAGGTTCGGTTAGAACTAACCTTCCTTAACACTTTTGCCCTATTTTTTAAAAGGTCTAAACCTTGTCGATTTCAACTAACAAACCTATCGTGACATAGCCCATACTTTGTACTAACTCGTAGAAACAAAATATGTAGACATTGTTTAATTATTTTGCATCAAATAATCCTCCAAAAATGGCACTTTTTAATCCTAAGTTATATTATGCTTTGGTTTATAAAAATTATTTTTCATGCCAACAATTAAAACAACTTATTCAGTTTTTCTTATTAGGATCTTATTAGCATATTAACACCTAAAATAAACTAACTTACAACACTCATTTAATTTTTCTTAACTACAGAAGTGAGTCATATAAGATACATGTGCCATTTCATGTGTGTTTTAACTTGCTAAAATTTGAAAACTCATTTGGCTTGATTTCTCCGAGGACTTAACCTAGGTACTAAGCAAGTTCATAACACCAGCGGTGTTATAGTAGGTCCGAGCAGTTTGATGTGAAGTCGACCAGTTTAACTAGTGATCCAAGCAATGGAAGTCGAGGCCAACCAGTTTAACTGGTACGCAGATCTCGGACTTAGCCAAGTAAGGCTTGCCAGAATGATATAAGGGGCTCAAGATAAAAATTTGAAAATTCTCCACCTTAGGCGAAGTGTAGCCACTTAGACTCTGTTTGCGAGGAATCATACATGATTTAGTCAATAAGGAGGGTAATCAAGAACAGTGCACTACATTCACCGCTAGGTGAAGTGTAGCCACTTAGTCCTCGAGCCTACTAGAAGATGAAGAATGAATCTCATAGCAGGCTCAAAGAAAATAAGTCTGAAAGCTTGCCGACGTCATCTGACATGTGCGTATCAAGACCCAAATGTGTTGCCCAAGATCAACACCCTGATCCGAATACCATGGAGCAACTTGATAGCACACCGATGAGACATGGCGAGATCCGACCGCCAAGGGAGTCCCTAGATTAGCCGGTGACTCTTGCACAAAGAATCCGAATGTTGGGGAGTCCCCAGCGTGGCTGACGATGAAGTGACGGACAATTCGACCAGTCAGTTGGCGAAGAATCAAGCACCGAGTAGCCACGCCAACTGGTCGACGACGAAGTTAGAGCCGAGTAGAAGTAAACACCGAGCAGTCCGACCAACTGGTCGGCGACGAAGTCCATTCACCTAGCGGTCCGACCAGCTGATCGATGGAGAAAACATCGGCAGAGCTTGCCGAAGACATCGACCTTAGGTGAAGTGTACACACTTAGGCTTCGTTGGTGAAGTCAGATGATCATCATGCATGACTTAGTCAAAGAGGATGTTAGTATTGATACATGCGCCGCAAGGTGCAATGTATACATTATAGTCCCCGAGCCTAACAGTAGGTGAAGAATACACCTGGTGTCAGGATCAAAGAATTACAACGATCACTTAGTCAGGATAACCAACTTCTAGCTTAGCCGGGAGCACAACTAGTCCCCAGCTTAGCTAAAAACCAGTAAGAAGAAACAACAGTACATCCACCACAAGGTGAAGTGTACACACTTAGTCCCCGAGCCTGCTGTAAGATAGAGAAACATCTTGTAGCAGGATCAAAGAATTAAGTGTAAAGGATGAAGTCTCCATGCTTAGCACTGGGTATGTGGAGTAAAATTCAATAATACTGAGAAGTAAAACGTGGAGAAAATGGAAAGTGCTTAGCACTAGATTGCTATGATAGATATACTTATCAAAGCCCCTGACGTACCGCCCAAGATCAGCACCCTTATCTGGACAACATGGAAAACCTTGATATCACACATGACATACAGCATTGGCAAAACGTAGTAATCCAACAAGCGACTCGGTAGACGAAGTCCCCAGCTTAGCTGGCGAGTCCCTAGCTTAGCTGGCGAGTCCCCAGCTTAGCTGGCGATGAAGCGACAGACAATCTGACCAGTTGGTTGGCGAAGAATCAAGTACCGAGCAGGTCAACCAACTGGTCGACGGAGAAGTGAGTGCCGAGTAGAAGTGAATGCCGAACGGTCCGACCAACTGGTCGACGACGAAGGTCATGAACCTAGCGGTCTGACCAGTTGATTGGCGGAGAAAGTAGCGGTGGAGCTTGCCGAAGACATCGTCCTTAGGTGAAGTGTACACACTTAGGCTTCGTTAGCGAAGTTAGATGATCATCACCTGGTGTTAGGATCAAACAATTACAACAATCACTAAATCAGGATAATCAACTCCCAGCGTAGCCGAGCACACAGCTGAGCTTAGCTGAAAACTAGTAAGAAGGAATAACAGTACATTCACCATAAGGTGAAGTGTGTACACTTAGTCCCCGAGCCTACTGTAAGATAGACAAACATCTTGTAGCAGGATTAAAGAATTAAGCGTGAAGGACGAAGTCCCCGTGCCTAGCACTGGGTAGCTGCGATAGATGTACTTATCAAGGCTCCTGACGTGCCGCCTAGGATTAGCACCCTGATCTAGAAAGCATTTAGCACCTTGATAGCACATATGACATGCAGCGTCGGCAAAATGTATTGAGCCAAAAGGTGAATTGACAATCAAGACGTAGCAAAATCTAATTGCTCGGGGAGTCTCTAGCTTAGCTGGTGACGGTTGCACGAAGAATCCGAACACCGAAGAGTCCACAGCCTAGCAGGCGCCCCCCTAGCATCACTGACGATGAAGGGATGGACAATCTGACCAGTTGGTTGGCGAAGAATCCAGCGCCGAGCAGCCCAAACAGCTGGTCGGGGCCAAGTGATGTCGAGTAGATGTGAACGCCAAACAGTATGACCAACTGGTCAGCGACGAAGGCATTAACCTATGGTCCATCCAGTTGATCGGCAGAGAAATACGAAGGCCAGGTGGTGCGATCATCTACACGATAATCTTGCAATACAAATATGTAGGACGGATAACAGAATATATGAATGCAGTGATAAAGAAAATAGAGCGGAGTTTATTAGGAACGATATATCATTGAATTTTATATCTTGTAGAGCAGTTTATGTTTATTTGGAGTTTGTTCATATTTGTAAAAAGAATGAAATCCCCGTGCTTAGCACTGGACATTGGAGTAAAATTTGGTGAACATTGGAGAACAATGGCGAAATATGGAGACCGTGGCGAAATATGGAGACCATGGCGAAATATGGAGACCATGGCGAAATTTGGAGACCGTGGCGAAATATGGAGACCGTGGAGAAATTTGGTGACCGTGGAGAAAATTGGAGATCGTGGCTTGATTATGACTCAGGCGGCTCGCTTATCAGCTCGCTTGGCGGCACGGCGGCTCGAGCGGCTCGGTGGCTCGATGGCTCGAGCGGTTCAGTGGCTACGCAGAGTCATAGGCAAACGGGTGTAATCGGAGCCTGGCGGAGTCAATTCGCGTGGGGAGGCGAAGCCCTTGAGCGTGTCCGACCGAGGCGAGGGCGCAGTCCAATTTGAATGGTGATAGTATATGTCATCTTAAATATGTTTTGCATGGAGAAATAAGTGATTTGAGAAAAATTATGGAAAATAAATGGAGAAAGCATAGGGCCGCCGCTGCTGTTGATAGTTATCAAGGTAGACAAAGTTATATATATGTTAGAATATTCAATGAAAAAAACCATGACTTAGCTCGTTTGGATAGATGACGTTGGAGTCACGTTTCGTGAGTGTAGATCGGTAGCAAGGGAATTTATTTCTTTCATGCATGCTTGAGGCTGTATGTAGATGCAGTCCAAACACCATGATGGTTTATTTACTTATCTTGCATGGTATTGTAGATAATACGTCGTCCTTTGCTTGTTGACGTTGATAATGCGTCGCCGTGAGTTGCCTCGTAATGTCAAGTCGATAGTGAGGACCAAGCGAGCCGTCGATGAGGGCTGACGAGCGCCGCCGACGAATGATGACGAGTCGATGTCGGGTGATGCAGCCAAATTCTTGAAGTTGACCTGCATGCTGTTGGCTTGCTGCATGTAGCCGTCTCCTTGATTGGTGCCGACAAAGCACAGCGTTGGACCTCTGGAGAACTATGGCGTTTGAATCATAGAAATAGGACTTCACGCTTACGAAGAGCGATGCGCCTCGGAGCCTTGAGTTGAGATCGCCGTCTCACGGAGCCGAGTCGTCGCCGCAGATGGTGATGATGATGGAAAATTCCCATCTGGTTCTCCCTAAGCGTAGTTGACGATGAAGCGACAGACAATCCGACCAGTTGGTTGGCGAAGTAAGGGCCGAGTAGAAGTGAGCGCCGAACAGTCCGATCAACTGGCCGGATATTGCATTATGGAACATCTTAAACACGGGGATATTAAATCATAGAGATATTTAATTATGGAAAATAATCAGAGAAATAATAATTGGAGGAGCATGGCAAAAACTCGGAGAAAATAATTGGAGAAAGCTGTATTAAACGTAGATATAGTAGAGGTACTTAGCTTTAGTCAAAATGTCTCATCGGCGGCGTATGACATTATCTGGTTGGCGTCGACGAAATTGCCCGGCCCTCGACCTTTCTGGCCTGTCGTCATGGCGGCGGTCGCGGTCGTTATAAGGCCATTCTTCGCGGCGATCATTGTGACGAGGCAGGCGATCGGAATGAGTAGTCCGGACAGCTCGCTTGGCGGCATGGTTGATGGCTCCATCGTAATTGAACTCGGCGAGCGGAGTCGGAGTTGGTTCTGCCGAACGCAGATAAGTAGCCGAGGAAACGTGCACGATCTTCTCTGATTGGTGTGGTCGCCGCAGGACGATTAATGGGATCCATGCTATCGGCGAAGGGTGCGATTAGGTTGCTGCCAATAATGGTCGTGTAGACAAAGAGATATCCAAAAATACAAAAATATTTGATTGAATAAAGACATGACTTAGCTTGTTCGATTGGAGTAAAGCGGCAGACATCGGATCATCCAAGCAGCAAGGAAATTAATCCGTGCTTACCCTGTCGTATGTGCATCGGATCATGCAAGTCTCAAGATCTTTGCTATCTCTATACTTATCTTGCATGGTTGTATAGATCGCGCGGTGCCACATCCAGCGCTCAGTTCTGGCGTGTAGACCTTCTCGATCTGATCTCCCTGTTCATATGATCATTGACCCAGGCATCTTCAGTGGCGGCGGCAGCCTAGAAACAAGCTTGATCGTTTACAGATTGATTCGTCTTGTGGCCCTTGCTTCTTGACGTAGATCCTGGCAAAGATCCAGCGAGCAGGACGGAGCTCGTTGCGGGAGGTAGGATCATGCTCGGCTTGATGCACCATGACGTGCTGCCAGGGGCTGCTCTTGAGACGTCGACTCTCGTCGCAGATCACCAAACTACATCTCGCTCATTGCAGACCGCCGAAGGATGCCGTCACAAGAACCCGAGATGTCGTTTGTTGATGAAGAAAACCCCATCTGGTTCGTCATGGATTCAGCACGCACACCCCCTACCTGGCGTGCCACTATCGACGAAATCTGGTCGGCAGTCTACTGAGGGGTATACACATGGTAGTAGATGATCGGTGGAGGTGCGCGTAATAGGAACCGGATGGTGATACAAGGTTCGGGCCGTCTGATCAACGTAATACCCTACATCAAGTGTCTTTGTTAGATTGTATTGAATATGAGCTCATTTCGAGGGGTCCCTGTCCGCCTTATATAGTCTGGGGGGCAGGGTTACAAGTCGGTTAGATCTAAATCTATTCGGCTATATGGTAAGTATTTACAAGGAATATGATATCTATCATATCCGAACAGATCCTTCTCTATATTCAAGATTCTTCTGATTGCCTTGCGGTGCACGCCGACCAGAGTCGAGCACCATAGGCCTTGATCTTATGGGCTAGACCTCCACTGGTGGTGCGGTCCATGTCCATTGCCATGGGTACCTGGGGTTATACCCCCCACAGGGGGTGACTCCTTAGTACCTGGGGAATCTCCTGATCCTGGGGGATTCACTTCTTTTTTTTGACGACTTTGACTTCTGATATGATAGTTTATCATTATTCTAGAAGAAGGAAGAAGGAAGGGGTTATCCCATGATTAACTCTGTGGTTTTTCAGTGGGCTGCTCGAACATTGTCTGAATTTTTTTTGAAGAGACTCGATCTTATGTATCTACTTATTGTCTTTTTGCCTTTGCTCGCTATTTCCGTAGCCAGTTTTTTCGGACGTTTTCTAGGATCAGAAGGAACCGCTATAATGACCACCACGTGTGTTTCATTTTCTTCGATCTTATCTTTGATTGCTTTTTATGAAGTCGCACTGGGAGCTAGTGCTTGCTATCTCAGAATAGCTCCATGGATCTCATCGGAAATGTTTGATGCTTCTTGGGGCATCTTTGGCGACCGTGAAGTCACCGGATGAATTGCCAAGTAGATAGATCTGATCTGGATGCTGCAGTTGTTCCATGATGATACGGACTCGACCCGCTCCTACCCACCCTAGGGTATCATAGCATGTTAGGAATCGAGGGGGGACATACTGGACGTAACAACTCCCGTCAGTTGGAGGCTCTGCCGCCCTGCCTTTCGATCAATACACAGTTGAGAAGGCCGATCACGAACATGACAGGTGTGGGAGCGATCTTGGGAAGGCAAGGCTAAGATGGCTCCTTGCATATGGATAGCAAGAGGGCGCTTATGCCCCGACGGTGGGGCCTTATGGGGAAGGGCCTAGCCCAATAGGGACAGCACCCCCCCACTTTAAGCACATTTATGTATCGACTGAATAAATCTATCTAAGGGTGACGTCGGTGGAACCGGTGAACCACGCGAGCTGGTTAGATGCGTGGGGCAGAGGGCTCCTAGTACCCCCCCTTTCTTGATCTAGCCTTTTCTTCGCTTCGGTAGTTAATCACATAGAATGCAAGGGGGTCTGGCCTGCCGCCATACCTATACCCATACAGTGCCAGGCAGGCGGCGGACTCATTTTTGGGTTAGGGAAGGGAAGAAGGGGCCTAAGCATGGCAGATGTCGTACAATTGAGTGGCAAAGAAAAGCGAGACCGTACTTCTTTTGCCAAGCCTTTTCTTACATAAGCATAAGGTTCCCGTAGAAGATCAAGTTGGTGAGGCGTGTGATGGGAAACCTTTCCGCACGGTTAGGAGAGCACTGAAGATGAATGAGAAGTTCACCACCACATCATTGCAAGGGGAGCTCGCTCGATTCTCTTCGGGACGGAGTGGAAGAAGGGCGGAGACTCTCAAACGAGGAAAATGATCCCTTTGAAAGAAATGAACGAGGAGTCGTATGAGGTGAAAATCTCATGTACGGTTCTATAGAGGGACAGTAAGGATGACTTATCTGTCGACTTT